>NW_008709259.1:1446186-1664215 GCF_000327385.1 Lottia gigantea
AGTTCCATAGAAATTTAATGGTTTATTATGTGAGATTATCTGTTAGTACTGGCTTTTATATATTATGAGCAGTTTTTGAGAAAATGACATTTATATATGTATAGGAAACAAAGACATCTGATGAGAAAATAAAATGATGCAAATAGAAGCCTGATAAAAACATAAAAATGGACATTCATTGTTTTCATAACTTTAATTATGGAAATATTTTTATACAAATGAAACAGTTTGCAATGAGAATGTCGTCTGCTACAAGTACAATTTGGCTAATTCAATGTTTTCTTGTTACAGGGAGAAATCAGAAAGATACGCCAGTTGGATCTCCAACCTCTAATTCTCAGGCATCCAGTAAACGTAAAACCAGAAATGGAACTTTAGACTCATTTCTAGTTTCAAGTCAGGAATCAAACAGTACTCAATCAGGTAAAGAAATGAGAAGTTTCAATTAAAAATCAAACAGACCAGTTAAGTAGTTGATGTCTCTCTAGTAAAAGATGATATTTTTTAACACTGCATTTGGTATGACTCACACAGTAAAAAAAATCACAGCAGTGAAGTGTGTTTTGTGAATTAGATTGATAATGCACTTAATGCACTTATAATTAGACCAAAAGTAGCCTAGCCCAGCGTTCAACATCTAAAAGCCATAAACGCTTTGCTATGAAGGAAGGATAGATCATCTTATAAGATCAGAATTAATTGTTTATAGACACACCTGTTCGTACAAGTAGAAAACGTAAGAAGTTTGAAGAAGAAGAAAATGAAGCTCCTATTGATATGGAAACATTCTCTCAATCATCACAGACGTCAGTCATGACAACTGCTTCAACTAGATCTAAAGTAAGAGTTCGATTATTTTTCTGAAATTTTGATTGTCAATGGCAGTAAACAAAAGGCCGAAACTGTTGTAGTGGGTTCCACAAAATCCCTTTACCTGTCAAAACCTTTGAAAACATTTACATGCGCTTATGTGCTCTGTTTGTTTTACTTTACTGTCCTGAATAAATAATTTGTTATTAATGTGATATTTTCAGAAAGGAAAGAAGTCAAGGCTGGAGGAAATGACTGAAATTGCAGCAGAAAGTTCACCATTGTCATCTCCAAAATCTGTTAAATCTCAAGTTTTATCTCAATCATCTCAGAAAAATATCAAATCATCATCTCAAACTCTTGACACACCTAAATCATCATCATCAGTAAAACTCAGGAACTCTCCACGCATATCCAATGCTCAAGCAGACGTCCAAAACGAAGAGATTAGCTCTCTTAAATCATCAGAAACATCTCAGGGAAAGGATACATCTCATGGTAGTGATGTAAAAGATGCAGACTCAGGTGAAAAACCATTAGAGACAACAGAAACCAATGGATCTGATGATAAAGCAAAGGAAGGAAATGTGGTGAGTGAATTTTGTGAGTCAAGAGATGCAGAATGATTTTCAAATACTTGGGTACTTCCTCAGAAATGTTTAGATACTTATCTCATGACAAAATATTTATGCATAACAGGTGACAATAGAGGGTAAGTAGTGCCTAATTTGCTCAATTCAAGGTGTGCCTAAGCAAAGCTGTAAATGTCCAGGTGCCTAAAAGAAGTGTGACAGCGAATCCAATAGAAAAGATTCCAAAACATCTTCGAATTTTGAAAGTGGTAATACTCTGCATGTAATTGTGTAGTTGTGACAACATATATGTTAGTGTAATCTGCTCAGCTCTCAATTATTTTACCATTTTTTTTAACTTTTTCCATAAAATTGTTAATTTATTCATTCATCTATTATTTTATTCATCTGTCTACAGGATAAAGAAGATGAAAAGCGTATTATTAATGGAGAAGAAGTATTAGATAATCAACCTGTATTGTTTACTGGTGGTGTTTTACGTCAATATCAAATAGATGGTTTCAACTGGCTAGAGGTAAATAACACATTTTATCCAGTTTATGGTATATTATATTGTAGATGTTATATGAGAATGGTATTAATGGTATATTATATTGTAGATGTTATATGAGAATGGTATTAATGGTATATTATATTGTAGATGTTATATGAGAATGGTATCAATGGTATATTATATTGTAGATGTTATATAAGAATGGTATTAATTGTATATTATATTGTAGATGTTATATGAGAATAGTATTAATGGTATATTATATTGTAAATGTTATATAAGAATGGTATTAATGGTATAATATATTGTAAATGTTATATAAGAATGGTATTAATGGTATATTATGTAGATGTTATATGAGAATGGTATTAATGGTATATTATATTGTAGATGTTATATGAGAATGGTATTAATTGTATATTATATTGTAGATGTTATATGAGAATGGTATTAATTGTATATTATATTGTAGATGTTATATGAGAATGGTATTAATGGTATATTATATTGTAGATGTTATATAAGAATGGTATTAATGGTATATTATATTGTAGATGTTATATAAGAATGGTATTAATGGTTTATTATATTGTAGATGTTATATGAGAATGGTATTAATGGTATATTATATTGTAGATGTTATATGAGAATGGTATTAATGGTATACTTGCTGATGAGATGGGTCTGGGTAAAACTGTTCAGTGTGTAGCTATTATTGGTCATTTAGTTAATATGGGTATTGTTGGTCCATTCTTAGTAGTTGGTCCACTGTCAACATTACCAAACTGGTTTTCTGAGTTCAAAAGATTTACACCAAAGGTATGGTTTATTTATTTTAAAACCCTGTGGAAAAATATTTGGATAACTGCAATGGTGACATATCTGAAAAATTGACTGAACTCAATTGTGTGAATAAGATTATTGTGTGATTATGATTGGAGCAAACAAAACAAAATTACTAACAATATAAAAGAAAAGGCCTAGGAAACCAATGAAGTGTTTTTCTGTGACATTTTGTTGTAGGTACCAGTAATCCTGTACCATGGTACTAAAGAAGAGAGAGCTGGTATGAGATCTAAGATACGTAAGAAAGTTATTATAAGAGAGGGTGTAGCTGTCAGACCTGTGGTGATAACATCCTATGAAATATCTATGATAGATAAAGGTTTCATGTCAAAACAAGAATGGAAATATTTGATAGTAGATGAAGGACATAGAATTAAAAACAGTCAATGTAGACTAATCAAGTAAGTATTTGTAAAGATGGCTATCTAATGCTATGTGTCATTTATATCTTTATGGATTGAGTTATTTTTATTTACGACATAACAAGACCCAACAAATGTACAGGGCTTTAATGTATGCAGACGTCAAGATATTTTTTTAAATCTTAGCTATATGTATCTCTTTTCACAATGAAATTCTCGTTATGATTCTTATGTTACCTGTTTGTCAGTTTGCTCAAGTATATCAGATTTTCCCTTATTCACAAGTTGTTATGTCTCTTTGGGTTAGATTTCTTCTTTAAGTTCACTTTAAGATTAGCTAGATGGTTGTGGCGTATTTGACCATAGCAATGAAAAATATCATGTGGAGCCCTTGTATATTTAAAAAACCAATTCATGTATAATAAGTTCCATTTTAATTGCAGAGAATTACGAACCTATGACTCTACACATAGATTATTACTAACTGGTACACCACTACAGAATAATCTAGCAGAGTTATGGTCCTTGTTAAACTTCTTACTACCAGAAATATTTGATGATCTTGGTAGTTTTGAATCCTGGTTTGATATACAGAATATCAGTGATGATGCTGCCAATGAGAAAATTATAGCAGAAGAAAAAGAGAATAATATCTTATCTATGTTACATCAGGTATGTTCTATGTTTTTGTATGTCTTTAGATCTAACTTAATACCACTTATCACTTTGGCTTCAAGCTTGCTTTTAGTATTATTGTAGTCCAAAACATCAACCTCTATTCCTGGCTCTGATATTTTGAGACTTGGTGGCTGGATTAGGGTCAGAAAAACTTGGCTCTGTTTTATGAGCATTTTTTCACACATCCACAGGTGCTTGAGATTTAAACATATTCTTTTACCTTGAAACCCCTTTTCCCTTTTTTGGCAAACTTCGAAGTCAAGTACATGTGTGGAAGAATTAATTGGCTACCGAATATATGGACTCTCTGGAAGAGTTTACAAGCACAAATACAGATTGGTATTGCGTTGATATTCATATTGTAAACTTGAACATGCTTCACAAAATATTCTTTGAAAAAAATAGACAAAGTTAAAAAAAAATTACCATAGCTTTTTCTAATTTATGTTACTATTTAAAATTTTATTCTTGTAGATTTTGAGACCATTTATGTTACGTCGACTGAAAACTGATGTTGATTTATTAATACCTCCAAAAAAAGAAATCCTAGTTTATGCACCAATGACAGCAGAACAACAAGAAATGTACAGATATACAGTCGATAAAACAATTTTACAGAAAATAGAGGAGAAAAATGTAAGTGGACTATTTGAATATTCAGTGATTTTGAGCAGGGTAAAGGAACTGAAGTTCCGGGCAACTGCACTGATCTTTTACTTTTTTTCATCCAGTCTGAGAAAGAAGTGATAGAATATAATGAGGCTGGAAGACCTAAGAGAAAATCAGCTGGTAAAGTGAATTATGGGCTGATGTTAGAGAATCAGATAGAGAGTGATTTATTGGATGGTAACAAAAGTAGAAAACAAGCTAAAGCTGAAGAGAATGATGAAGAAGAATTAGAAGCCTGGGTAGCTGCCATTGGAGAAATAAACGAAAAAAGAAACAAGTAAGCAAAACTAGTATATTTGACTAAGTGTATCTTGGGCTTGAGACTTTTCAAAGCAGTCTCACTCTGTCTTGTGGAAAAGCCTATGTTATATTGATTAAAAAAAATAAAAGGCAACTACCTACTGATCCATTAACATTCATTCATTCAATCATTCATTCATTCATTCATTCATTCATTTCATTTTCTTTTCATTTCTTAAGAGGCAAAGCAGTGAAGGCTAAAAAATCACAAGTAACAGTGAGACTACAGAATATTATGATGCAGTTAAGAAAATGTTGTAATCATCCGTATCTATTAGAACATCCTATAGATCAGGAGACTGGAGATTTAAAACTAGATGAATGTATTATTAATAAATCAGGTAAAATGATGGTACTAGATAAAATGTTAGCTGAATTAAAGAAGAGAGGCCATAAGGTAGGACAGAGTTTTATTACTTGCTTTTTCAGATGAATTACAGATATCTGTATCACTTATCAGAATGGAAATTTCCTGATTATCCTGCTATTCAAGCACAGAAGTTAATATTGTCTTCTTTTCTAGACCTTCACTTAAGGAATACTACCTCTTAGAATGAACATAACTTTAAGTCTCAAAACTTGGTCAACAAGTGTATATTATATTCGTCAGTTAGACTTACCCGTAATTATTGATACAACTCTTTTATGCATGTTTCAAAATTACCTAGTTTAATCAATTATTACTTAGTTGATTTATTGGATGAAAGAGGGATTCTGTTGTATAGTTATGACATCAGGTAAGTCTACTGATGAACAAAGACTCATTTTGGCCAAGTTTAAAAAGAAATGAGCTTTATTTTCAACTGGAGCAACTGATTAATTTCTATTAAAAAAAACCCCTGAAAACAATCAGATTTATAGTTATATGGATAGCTGGAAAAGTTAGCTGTGTCTGGTGATGCTTGTGATCTTGAATCATAAGTGAAATTTGATGTTTTATAGGTGTTAGTATTTAGTCAGATGACTAAGATGATGGATTTACTAGAAGATTTCTGTATGATAAGAGACTATAATTACTGTAGATTAGATGGTAATTCTAAAATGCAGGAAAGAAAAGAACAGGTATGATACAGTAGAATTAACATCTCTTTACATGTCAAAGGGATTCAATAGGATTATATCTAATGTATGTGTATCTGGGACACTTATAAAGATTGTAGAGAGGTTTTCTAAAAAAAATTTATGTGTATCGGGGACACTGATAGCATCAATTTGCACCATTCCAATTTTCAATCAGACGTCTGTGCTTCCTGCAATTCCACTTAAATTAAGTGTTTTATGACATCACTAATTTATCCTTTGATTAATCCAGTGTTGTGAATCTCTCTCTATTATTTAAGTGATTTGAATATTATAATATTTCAGATGGAATCGTTCAATGATCCTGATGGTGATATGTTTGTATTTTTATTAAGTACTAGAGCTGGTGGTTTAGGTATCAATTTAACTGGTGCTGATACTTGTATTATCTATGACAGTGATTGGGTATGTTCTAATGTTCTTGACCATTTTTCGTATCCAGCTGCAAAATTGTTTGAAAATTCAGTGGCACTGATTTCAGTATAAGTTTAAGGATTTGTAAAGAAAGATATTATTTAATTCTTAAATGGACATGTGTGCCATTTTTGGGGGTTTATTTGAGTATATGTGAGCCATTGGAGTCATCATTTTAACATTCAAACACAGATAATTCTGGACACACATGGATTTGTAGACTCAAATTTCAATGGTGAGCTGTTTCTGAGACTAAAGTATGATTGGTCAAATAGAATGGCGCATCTGTCGTAGAAATAATATAAATTATGTAAAACTTTAAAATTTTTGTTATAGAATCCTCAATGTGATCTACAAGCTCAAGATAGATGTCATAGAATAGGACAGACTAGGCCAGTAGTAGTCTACAGATTTATAACTGTCAATACCATAGATCAGAAAATAGTAGAACGAGCAGCTGCCAAACGAAAACTGGAAAAAATGGTTATACATAAAGGTAAGAAAATAGTTGCCATATACATGTATATCATAGTTGTATTGAAAATCCTACAGAGTTTTGATTGGGTAGTCTTGCTGTTCACGGTCAAAATTGTTCTTCAAATTTAAAGAGTATTTTTATACCTTGTCCATATACTATTGTATGCAATTGAAAATGATATCTTAAAACATTCTAATATACTTAATACAAGGATCAGCATATACAAGAAATAAATGCCTTTAATCTGTCATATATCGTTATTGTTAATCTTTGAAAAGATCATTGCCAAGATGATTTCTTAAAGTTTGGAGATTGGACACCTGTGGTGTTATTCTGATACATTAATTTTTATTTAATTTTAGGAAAATTTAAGAAAGGTATAACAGAAGAGTCAACAGTAGAAATGAAACCAATGAGTGCAGAAGAACTATTATCATTATTAGAGTCTAAGGATCATTGTTCTATTATGAGTGGTAATGAAGGATCATCTATAGACCAAGAGGATCTAGAAAAGTTACTAGATAGGTCTGACCTTTATGAAAAGTGGCAACAGCAAAGGGAAGCTGCAGAAGGTCAGTAGTAAAATTGGTTTCTAGTGCTGGGTATTGTCAATTATGTCACGATACGATACATATCGTGATACTGATACAAAGGTCATGATATGATAAATATCACGATATAGGGTAATGGGATAAAAATTATCATTTTATCTTCAAAGTTGTTATATTTATAACTTTATAACTGTGATATTCGGTAATATAGTTGATAGAAGTGGTTAGCGTCTGAAATCTATCACCAGATCCCCTGCCTCAGGTACCTCTCACTCGCCTGAGAGAGATACCTCTCATTTTTGGACCCCACCATCAGAACATTTTTCCAGATTCACCCACCACACATTTTGTTTATTCAGATTAAAGAACTTAGAAGTCCTGTGCCTGTGCTTTCGTAACTTTGTCATTAGTACAACATTAGTTATAACCTTTACTTCCACACAGCACTGGTCAGTTGGACACCTGTATATTTTCATTGTCTAAATATTTCAGGACTAAAACCACCAAAGAAAAAGAAAACCAAAAAGCAAGGAGAGACTAAGAAAGAAGGGAAGTGTTTTAAAGTAATAGAACTAGGTGGTGAGAACAGTAGATCAAGTTTAGAATCAGACACTACTGCTTCTTGTAGTTGATTCCTGGATTCCTGAAAATGTGTAGAAAAGTCTTGTAGAACTAAAAGAACATTAGTAGTGCTTTATTTTTTGAAATTTATGTTATATAGAAGTTAAGAGATACCATTATGAAAATATTTCATTATTGCAAGTTCATCTGAAAAGAAATTTTTAATTTTTCATATTCATAGCAGAAATATTTTTTGACATAGACTTATTACTTAAAAGATTATGATCACATCAGTGTATCTTTTATTAGGGGATTGAAAGGGAAATTGTGGCAAGATGTCAATCCAATGCGGCATTAGCCTACTCTTTCTTGATATTCAACTGTCCATCTTTAATTGTGATCAGGGAGGGGCGCTAGCATACAAAACTATAGAGTCAGCTGTGAAGTTTCGTATGGGGCAGGAGAGGAACTTTGTCTAAATTTAACCAATACTCCATTGTTAACAAACATGCAACTATTTGGCTGGGCCACATCAAGTCCCATTGTCAAATGGAAATTTGATGGAAAATGCAAAAGCATTCAGTTGCTTGTTATCGTCAGCCTAACAAGATGCAAAATTTACAATAGTTCTGTTAATTTGTTTATTCTCATGTTATATATTAATACATTACTGTTATTACTTTGTGATATAAAGCTTTGAAGGTTTTAATGTGAAGGTTTCGGATAACCTGATTATGTGATTTGAAGATTCTAACTTGTGATCTCGAATTTGCCAGTATTTTAAGGTTTAAGGTTATAAAACTTAAAATAATAGCTTTTGTTTTAATCTACAAAATTCATTTTTGAAGCAAATTTTGACTTATTTTTCAGTTCTATTACATTAGTAGTTTCCATGATTCAAAAGTATTTTTCAGTGATTAAACTCAACCCCGTTGTTAGGGTGGGGTCCGTGGGGGATGGGGTCCGTAGGGGCTGGGCCCCAGCAAGTGAGAAATAAGCCCTAGCAAAATCTTGTTCAGTTCAGTAGAGATTGATTCATTTACAGTGTCTTTATACAAAATCTAAAAGATATATATATATATTTTGATGCGTTTTTGGCACCTCAAAATTGTCAGAAATGATTTTTCTGGGTCTTCAATTCTTCAAATTTTCTGAGTATAAAATCTGAGTCTCAGCACTAATTCATTCCTGGCGACGGGGCTGAATTTATATTATAGCTTATATAAATTTATTGTACTATTATATTTGAATGTAACTGTATAATATGTGAAAAAATATTGTTATATTCCATAGGAAAATAAATTTTATTAATCTTTTATGCATTCAAATTCTTGAATCCCCATAAAGATATTTTGTGTAATTTAATTACAAGTATTAAAGGGATAGCCTTTGTGGTCTATTCGTATACTGTGAATAATGAATGTCCATTCTAAGTTAATTTATTTTCATGGAGTTCTGGCTGAAGACTTTTTATATTTATCCAAGACCCAAATCAACACCCTAAACAGCAATCCATGTATATGTAATTTAAACGGCAAACTGACCTCTTTATGATATACAGTATCAATGAATTATCAATATAAGGCCATCACAAGCGAAGGAAATGATGCCAA
Organism: Lottia gigantea; assembly: GCF_000327385.1. Classification (NCBI taxonomy): domain Eukaryota; kingdom Metazoa; phylum Mollusca; class Gastropoda; family Lottiidae; genus Lottia; species Lottia gigantea. The sequence goes on from NW_008709259.1 coordinate 1,455,635, forward strand.
AGTTGTACGAGTTCACAGTTACGATCTGAGGGAGATAACTCCATTTTATTGTCAAGCAGCACGAGTTGTCTTTTCCTATACAAACCTATTCCGGTTTAGAAAACTTATATGCTCCACCAGTTCTGGTTTGACAGGAAATGGAATTAACGAAACTAACGACATCTAACGTCAAAACTCACAGCTGTCAATTAATCGAAAAAATAACATCTAAAATTTAATGATTACAAGCGAGTTGGTTAAATTCTATTGTTTTGGGACACGATTCTTCATGTTCTGGAGTATTCCTGTGTTGAATTATCGCTCTGGGTAAGTCGAGATCTATTTCTGGCACCCTGAAAATGTTCGTAGACTGGCCCACTCACTCCCCCACAAATTAAAAATTATTGTGAATTTTGAATGATTGAAATTTTTACATGACCAAGTTGTGGGTCTTAAGGGTGACTAGAACTTGATTCAGTTTTTATCAATCAAAGACAGTTGACACTTGACATTGTCATCAATTCATTTGATGATTTTATTATTTAAGGAAGCCAGTTCAAATGAGATTTGAGGTGAGGTACAGAGGTAAGCTAGATTGCCTGGGTAAAAATATGATGTATCCTTAATATAGGTCTAGAGAGAAAATATATTATATCATCATGATAAATAATATACTAGGGCTGCTATGATTCTTGCAAATCAATACACTAAGCTATACTGATCCAATAATACGATTTATAGTCATTATTGTGATAATAATCGCAAATCTTTATTAGATAAGGAAAGGGAAAAATAGTGTTCATGTCAAGAATTCTCAACTTTTAAAGTCAGAAATGATGTTTTTATACATTTTGATGTGAAAAATAAGTTTATACATTTAGAAAATTAAATCATGACACAATTTTTTATGTACACAAGGATTCTGTGTCAGTTGTCATTATAAATTTATAATTGAGCTGATACATCAAGTAATACCATTAGTTTTAGAATGGTATTAATAACATAACTTATGAAATATAAAAGCTTCTACCATAAGCTTATAAATTGAAAGTTTTAAGAAAGACTGAAAACTGATCTCTAGGATAGGTAAATGGAAATATAAACAAAATGTAGAGTTATTGGCACTAGAAACTAACAGCATACTTAATCTCAAAAGTTCAAAAGGTATCAAAATGTGCACCAGGACCTAAAATCAGCATATTGTTTCGATTAAAGCAAAATTGGTGCAGAAGCATTCAAAACAGGATATAAATTTTTGAATAGGAAGTACCGTATACATGATCATAGTTAAAAACTGATCTCTCATTGATATAGGCCACTGACCAATGAGGTCATGACCTTTTACAGGACAATTTAACTTAATAACTGACCACAGTGTGAAATATCACAGAAGGGGTTAAACTGTTTTAGCAGTTTGGTTTTTCAGTCTAGAATGAATGATATCACTCAGATCTTGTAATTTTTATACGCCCACACGCAAGATGGGCGTATATTGTAATCACCCCGTCGGTCCGTTCACATTTGGCTCGTGCTCACTCTACAGGCTACAGTTCTTTATGGATTCTTTTGATTTTTATTTTGTGTGTCAATGTCATTATGAAGATGATCCCTATTGATTTTCGTGATGATCGGATAATTTTTCACCGAAATATCGTGTTTGACTTGATGTTTTTCTCTATTAGCTATATTGTGCAACTCGTGCTCACTCTACAGGCTACAATTCTTTACAGATTCTTTTGATTTTTATTTTGTATGTCAATGTCATTATGAAGATGATCCCTATTGATTTTCGCGATGATCGGATAATATTTCACCGAAATATCGTGTCTGACGTGACGTTTCACTCTATTAGCTATATTGTGCAACCCTGTAGTCACTAAAGACTGTTTAATCATTTCCGACAGTTGCCAGTGGGCGTATGTTACCTTGCCTGGCAAGCTATCTTTTTACATATTTTATATAGTCAAATATAATAAATCAAACAATATGTATGATATGACTGTCAAAAAAACATTACAATCTATGTGTCATTTCTGATAGAGATATTGATGTGACAAGCTCAGTCAGTCACAGGGTGCCTGAAAGTGGCATATGGGGGTGGGGGGTGGGGGGAAGGTTCGGGGAGTGAGGTAGAAGGGCTCCTTTAAAAGTGGCAGACAAATAACTCGGTCGGTATCAAGTTGAATCGTAGTATGCTAGGTCATTAGGTGTGAGGTAAGAAAAATTCTGATGCCACAGCCCATGCTTTTGAGCTTTGATCTTTTATCACCTAATTTGGGAAAAATAGGCATACCTAAGAATATGTAGATTTTTTCAATAACAGTGAGTGCTTGAGAACTGATAATGTTCAAGCTATCCATACTAAATTATGTCACGTTATAAAGAAAAAACTTGATATCATCAAGGCTCGCAAGGATCTGGGATTTTAGGTTGTTACATTGTGGTTAGGTAATGTTACGAAAGCACCGGAACAGACATGCAGGCTTAACCTCTGGGATTAGGAGTCTAATCACACTGTACAGAAATGATAACAAGGATTATAAATGCTTTAGCTTAGAAAATATTTAATGCAAGTATTTATTATTGAATAGATAAGCTCACATAGTTATAAAGATGAAAATTGATGTTTGATATTTGTCCTTGTATTGAAAAGAAAGTAATTGATTATAAAGCCAATCCTCATAAAATGTGGTTTAACTTGAAAGAGGATAGGCAATGGTAATAATGCTTCAATGATAAAGTACATACAAACATATCAGCTTTCTAATACAGGAACTGAGCCATTGCCTCATCTTCGGGCCTGTAATAGATCTAATTTTGAAGTAAAAATTAAACCCTTTTTAAAGTTCTCAAGATTCGTCTGGCAGCCCCTAGATCCTTTGCCTCAAGGGGCTTTGGCCTCACCTTGGAGAGACACTTCTCATTTTTGGCCCCCTCAGGTATATTCTAGATATGCCCTATCTGATATTCCCCTGACTATAATGTTTCCTTAACCAATGTTTTAAGGAGGCAGTGGGCATCTGGCATATGAAACTCTCTTATCAAATTTCCTTATAATTACCGATATCAATCCCTTCCTGTTGAAAACCAAGTTAATAATTTTAACTGTGGTTGAAAATCAACATCAATAGTATTTAAACCAAACAATAACCTGTACTGGTAGCTTGTAAATTGTTGAAGGAGGAAATATTACTGTTATCGGTATTTATTCTTAAAAGGATACTGTACAACCTCTTAGAATGAACATCAAATTTAAAAGCTCAAACTTGGTCCAAAAGTTTATGTATTCATCTTATCCATTAAACTAAATAATAATATTACTTAAACTTCTGTTGTATAGTTATGACACCAGGTAAGTCAACCGATGAACAAAGACTCATTTTAACTATGTTAATAATCTCAATTTTTGGTCATCCTAAGAGGTAATATACCTTTAAAATGTTAATTCATTCATGATTTGTAACAGAGTATGACAAAATATTTAAACTACTGTATCTTTAAAACGTAAAGGATATTGAATGTGATTTTTGTTTTAAAATTCTTTATATTGAAATAAATGGAAATTAATTCGATGTTTCAGATGGTGAAAACTGGGGGCTGAAAGCCCATGATAATTTGATACGCTAAGAAAAACTACTACCTAAACTACACTAGAGCTGTCATCTCCAACAAGGTGATATTTTACCAGTCAGAATGAGTGAGGATGATGATAAACCATTTGGTTGTTCTGAACCACAATGTGGCATGGTAAGTACCACATTGTATGCTAGTTGGAATTTGGAAAAGAAATACCCAATTTATCTCTTTCTTAAATGATAAGCTCATAAGCTTAGATAAATTAAGAATTTCATGGTATAAGTTTAAAGGGACATTTGTTTTTTTTTTTTTGAAGGTTAAAAATTTTCTTTGCTCAAATTTATGAAAACTATACACTAAAATTTAGAGAAATGTGCCCTTTAACATATCTGAAAGTTATAGCTAAAAGAATCGTTGTTAATTTTTAAATGTCAAATTTTTTTAAAAACATTATGTAAGGTCTCTAAGTTTGTTATGGTTTTTGAAAGCTCTTAGAAAAGTATGAATTTTAGTAAAATAAACACCAAATTGTAGAGAAATATGTCTCCTACGTTTTCTACAGTTTTTAACTAATAATATCGAGCCATTATAAAGCCAATCATCAAAACTAGGTCAAACTACTTAATTAACAATTAGTACTCTCCGTGTTTAATTAACCCTTTTAAAACAAATTCAGTTTGATCAAGAAGATACATAGATATTAATAGCATACTTAAGAAATATTTTTAGGTATAATTTACGACGTTGATAATGAAAACTTTTTACGAAAGTGCGGAATACCCCTTATAAAGTACATGATCACTATATATTTGTACAAAAATAATGACATTAAACATAATGTATATCAGCAGATGAATCAAGACATTAGCAGTTAATTTTGTTTTAAAGCAGATAATATTAACTGAACCTGCACATGAAAGACTTTAATATTGATTTCAACAGCAATAATGGCATTCAGTTGTTCAATTTTTATCCCAATTTTTGTTTCTGTTTTTCAGAGGTTTACAAATGAAGACCATCTGAATGTTCATATGAAGAAACATGAAATGAATTTAGCGTTAAATTTAGGTGGTAGTTCAGCTTCTCCAAGTCATCATTTTCTGGGTAAGAGACCAAAATCAAATCCTGTGTCTTTTTTGTTCTTACTTCTGAGCCAAGACTCATTGGTAGTATCCTTGCATGGGATTTTGATCTTCCATTGTTAGAAATGGTATTGTGCACCAATTTTTTGGTTCATTTGAAATATGAATTTATATCCCAGTTGTGAAATTAGAAGTTCAGCTTATGAAGGAAATATTTTGGACTTTAATGGAAACATCGAACAGTATTATAAAAAATCCATATTTTTATTCAACATTGGGGAAGGATCAAGGCACAATTCTGCTTTATTAAAGGGACAGGTGTGCCATTTTGGGGGGTGGATTTTAGTCTTGAATATATGTCTTCAGATGTATTAGAAATGTATGAAAATCACATAATTCCTTTAAAACTACTTCAAACTAGGAATTTTACTCACTATTTCTATACATGTCTTTTCTATATATCACAGAGTATCTTAAATTGACGAGTTGTCATTTTAACATTCAAACGCAGATACTTCTGGACACACATGGATTTGAAGGCTCAAATTTCTAGAGAGAGCAGTGATCACTATTACTGATTAGCTCAGCTAAAAAATCACGTTTCTGAGACTAAAGTATGATTGGTCAAAAAAAATGGCCTACCTGTCCCTTTAAACTAACAAACACTACCCCTTTAGAAGTGTTTACTCAAATTTGTATTTCTATTGTAGATCAAACCCCAACTCCAACAAAATTTCTAAAAAACTGTGAAGAAATAGGATTGTTTCAAGAGTTAAGTAAAAATCCATTTGAAGAGGCATTTAAAAAGGCAACGGATTCTGATGTACCTCCTCTACCAGGACCTTTATCTAATGATCTCAATACACCAATACCCAAGGTAACATTTTTCTATGAAATATCTTGATTTGGTAAAGAAATTATACAAACCATTATGCTGTGAACCTTTTGAAAGTTAAAAACGCAGCTGTAAAATGTATTCCAAAACAGTAATCTCTCAGAACAAAATTGGCTAATTCATTATTCAGGTGGTCCTCGATTATTCGGATCTCTTCTAATTTTAGGCATCAAATGAATGGACGGAAACCATGAATGAAGGAATGAGGGAAACTTGTGGGTCCAGTGACATTAGCCTATACTATTTTAATGTTTTTCAACTATTAATGGATAAAACCCTATTTAATATATAGCACAAATTAGCGTTGTTTATTGTTTAAATGGTATTGCTAGGAAGTTTTTCCTCACCAGTTGCTCTGTACTTTGAAAGAGATGAAGAAAAAATATATGTATGAATTTTGTTTTGATTTTTTGTTCAGCATCTAGATCTACACACACCAACCCCCAGGTTAGATTTGTTACACCATAGGTTGTTGAAAGAAACCAGTCTGAGTAGTCTAGTCTACCATCAATCAACATGCGATGATGAAGTATTAGACCTCTCAGCCAGTAAAAAAATGCCCTCGAAACAAGCATCATTTCAACCGTCATCCACGACGGATGAAGAAGTGATATTAATTACTACATCACAAGCAGCAGATAGTACTCTGTCACCATCTAAAATTATAACATCACCAATTACTGATAAATCTACAGTCACAAATACCATGTAAGTTACAATTTGGCTAATTGCTTATTGGAATCAGACAACTGCAGATGTAAGTTTTGCCTAAAGGTACGGGCACACAAGTGGTCAGAGACTTTTGTCGCCCATTAGAGTCTTGTCTTGAGTTTCAACGACTGGCATGGGCACACAAGGAGACAAAAATCTCCAGTCGGTCGTTTTCCACCTTGTCGATAATCACGTGTGGAGCATGCAATTGAAAGGAAAATGAATCTGATTGGATGATGACGGTCTGTCTTGCAGACAATAAAACTATCGGAGACAATTATCAAACTTGTTTGTTATTTAAAATCCTGTCTGAGATGCGATATTCTTGTTGTGGAAGCACAGGCACACGCTAGATTTAACTCAAGACACTAATCTGCGAGAAAAAATCCCAGACGAAAACCGCATGTGTTTAAGATGTAGATCTCAATGGTGTTTTCTTGAATTCTGTAGATGAAGAATGGTCTCTTTCTCATTGAAATACTTGTAAATTAAGACAGGTTTCTATCCTTTGTATGGGCATTAGGGACACTTCTATTGTAATTTCCCTATGATATCTGTGTTGACTGTTATTTTCAAAAATTTGACTATATAACTGTCCAGATTTTAAGGGAATATAGTTGTTATTAATTTTGTTTCAGTCCAAAACTAGGTACAGCAGTTATCTCATCGCCAATGATAATACAGACGTCACCCCAGTTAGTGTCAGGTAGTACTACAACCTCTCTACCTAGTAACACCGTCCAAAATTCTAATCTATCAGCAGCACAGGTAACTCAAACTTATTTATTTATATAGACATATAAAGGAACACAAGACAATACTAAATGATATGTTCATGAAAAACAAGTTTTGTTAAATGACTTCTTGATAAAAAATCTCAGGTTAATTAACTTGATAAAAAATCTTAATTAACTAAGTTTATGAACCATTTTTATATTTTTGTTGATTATTAAAAATCAGGGACAGGTGTGCCATTTTGGAGGGTACTTTAGGCTTGAATATATGTAAATTGTCTTCAGAAGTACTAGAAATGTATGAAAATCGCATAATACCTTCATGTCTTTTCTATATATCACAGAGTACTGGTATCTTAAATTGAAGAGTCATCACTTTAACATTCAAAGGCAGTTAATTCTGGACACATGGATTTGAAGGCTCAAATTTCGATGCTGATCTGTGCACACTATTAGTGATAAGCTCAGCTAAAATATTCTAGTTTCAGAGACTAAAGTGTGATTGGTCAAAAAAATGGCCTACCTGTCCCTTTAAATAATCTGGTACTCCCATCTCCGGAAATCTGGTATCAATAGTTGTTAATAGTTTTGGACTGATTATTAGAAATTTGTTGGAATCATTTAAAAAATGTACTGCTTTCTAGACTGAAGTTTTGAGTAATTGTTTATTCATTTGAAATGATTTAAATTAATTTGGGTTTTTAGGTATATTTACAGTTACCCACAGGTCAGATGGTACCAGTTCAAATTCCGGTACCTACATCAGTCAGTCCAGTGGTTCAAATACCATTAATACCCCAAACTACAACACCAGCACAACCATCTAGTGGTACAACAACCATAGCAGCCAGACCTCCTAGTACTACTTCAAATACAACACATATTACCCTGAAACAGGTAAGTGTCAAGGGCTTTTTTGAGAAGAGTAAATTTTGAATTTTCAAAAATATATCACATGCATGTTTCAGTCATGCCTTCCATAAAAACACGAGATCATGATTACTTTTATTCAAATAGCTTTGTATAAGGCTGTGATTTTTAATTTGTTTATAATGAATAAACCAACAAACCACCAAACCCGATATCCAAACAATATTTTGGCGAAATATTAGTTATAATGTGATATATTAAAAAGAATATAGAATTAACAAACCCAAATTATTGTATAATCTAATAATAAACATTTCACATGAGGAAGTATATCAGTCATAAGTGAGTAAGTATTTCATAATGAAAGTGGAATCAGGTGTCTAGAAAAGCAAGCATACCCTGCCTGGCGCCATACATAAGAGAGGGGTATTGTCTCTTCCAATAATTAATTATTTGAAGATGACAAGATTTTCTTTTGCAGAGATTAAAGCAGTCGCTTCAAGCATCTCAACAACAAAATAAAACCAATGGTTTAGTAACCAGTAACCATAATTCAATTAGCCCGGTTAATGTGGTTAGTTCCTCACCAAACACCATCATAATACCAGATTCTATAAACTCAGCCACCACTGCTATCATAATACCAGAAACAGTTAGTCAATCAGAGTTCACTCCCCCTGATTCACCAGACTCCTATTATACTGACATGTAAGTAGATCATTACTTTATCTAGTCCCCTGTTTCCCATCCTTGGGGGGGTGGGACTAGGGTGTCAGGGGTGTGGCCAACTGGTGTAGGAGAAGAATTCATTTTGAATTGAGAGAGCACCTCACATCAACACATGCTGAAAATGTGGATGAAAAAAATTTTTGGGGCTGTGAAAGGTCCATTATATTTAACTTTTATTTGCACCATTGAGCTTTGCTGTCTGAAGGGTTCCTGCAGGTCTAGAAATACCTCTTTTGTATTCCTTTTAACTCTCTCAAACATCAAACATCTCTCAGCTTGAATGATGTTTCTTTTTCAGAAAGCGAGCACGAAATGATGAACCACAACAAAGTTTTGATGATGAAGATCCTGATAATCGTAGGAGAAAGTTTCTGGAGAGGAATAGAGCAGCAGCGGCAAGATGTCGTCAAAAACGGAAAACATGGGTCAACAGTTTGGAGAAAAAGGCTGATGATTTACAAAATGTCAATGTAAAATTACAGGTATTTAATGTACAATAGAAACACTTGTTACTTTAAACTGCACCGTCTTATTTCAAATCCAACTTGGAATGATACTAATATGAAAGCTTTAAGATGTCTCAAAAATATTTTAATCTTTGAATTGATCTGATAAAACAGACTCTGTTATGCAGTCGCACTTTGTCAGTGCATAATTTGTCAAAGAAGGTAATGTCTGGTTGTCAGAGACTACTGGTTACAGTGGCAATAACGACCAGTCTTTGATTGATTTAGATATGATGTTACAATGTAAAGGAATCTTGTTTTTAACGTATATTACAGAGTGAAGTTAGTTTATTACGTCGAGAAGTAGCTCAGTTAAAAACTTTATTACTAGCTCATAAAGAATGTCCAGTTACATTACAACAAAAATCACAGGGTCAAATACCACTTTCTTTAACAGGTAAGTCTGTTCATAACTCAATGACAATATAGCCACGTTTACAATGACATAAAAAATAGCCCATCTGAAGTCCAGACTCGGCACGGCTGGCCAGTACCATTTACACAGCGGTCTCTTTACTGGGCCAGAATGGTGAGAAAAACATGTAAAACCGTACTCGGTCTGGATTGGGTCTGGATTCTGCCCAGATATTTTGTGACTGTTTAAACGTGGCTTATGATAGTTGTGATATATCTGGAGAGGACAATTTAATGTTAAGTTGAAGTGGCAATATAGGTCAGCCATTTTTTCAGAGGGGAAAATCAATTATTACTGCCCCCTTTAAAGTAAACTGAAATTTACCAACTGTGAAGTAAATACTTTTGGTTCAGATATTTGTTGCTAAAGCTGCTATTAATATTTCTAAAGAGATTTGGTGGTAATTATTGATGTCACATTATGTCATCAATATACACGTGAAAAAAATTATATTTAAACACTGTTACAGACAGCTTCAACATAATAATATACTAATATTTTGATTTTATAACAGTACCAACAACAAATGGTGATGAAATATCTACTACAGGTGTCATTCAACACATAACATTTAATGGTACCGGGGAGGAAGGTGCCACTCTTATATTTCCCACCTCTACAAACATTTTAACACCCATCAAATCAGAACCGGGCAATTCATAAGTTATTGCCGTTGATTTCAACAAGTTTTGTACATTTTAACTATGGATTTATGTGCAAGGATTATAAGAAGTTTACAGAAAAGAATACAGGATGTCGAAATAGATTGATTTTCTGTTGGAAATTCACCAGTTATTGCCCTTGATATAATGTTTCTGTGGTGGAAATTCTACACACATTGACATCAAGGGTTTAACAGAAAGCTCTGCTTGAATGGTCATCAGAATGGACGTCATATGCTAACCAGAGTTACTGCTCTTGATAAAAAGAAATAAAACAGATTGTTGTGTTTATGTATAAAAGACCATCTTTACAATGTCAAGCTATTACAAACTCACTCTTAAACCTTGACATCAATAGGCATTATTTATGTATCATGGAAGTTTGTCAATCAGCGATTTGTCGCCAATCATATCCCTACAAACAAGTTGTTACATGTGCAGCCATACTGATAACAGGGTTCTGATTGGCTGTATTCACTAGTGTATCCAACCCAACCAAAGGGCTGCATACAATCTCCTGTTATACAAGAAAAGTACCTAATGATGTCAAGGTATTAGAGGAAGTTTGTAGTACCTTGACATTGTGAAGATGACAAAAGACTATGTGTTATTAAATCATTATGGTAATGTGTAATAATCATAAGATATTGTTTTAACCAGAATAATGGGCAAGAGTTACTGCTCTTGTTATTCAAATTATATGCTTAATTGTTATGTAAATATTGTATGGTGGACTAATATTATTACAAGTGTTACTATATTTAGATTCTATGATCTGATTGGTTATTTTTATGTGTGATTTTTTATTTGTTGAAGAGAAATTCTGCTGCTTTTAGAACAATTTGCTAATCTGCAAAAGTTTTTTTTACGGAATTATTACAAGGTGTCTGTCAAATCAGCGGAAAACAATTTTCATGTTATAACTAAATTTCATAACACTAAAGCAATGCATAGTTTTCAGCATTATCAACTCTTAATAATGCATCTAACCACTCAATTTGCCTTTTGATATGGAGTACATATTTTATATCCATATATAAAGTAGAGTTATAGAGAGTTATATTAATTCCACTAATTATTCACTTTAGCAGTTGACAAGATTTTCTCCAATAAAAAATGGTATTATAAAGGGAATTATAAGAGGTTTTCTAAAAATTGTATGACTTATTTGCAGCATTCCAAATTTCCATCAGATGTCTGTGGTTTTAGCACTTGGACGTCATGAAAGGCTGTGCACTGGACCCATAAATGTACAACTGAAAATAGAAATGGTGCGAATCAATACTATCAGTGACCGTGATACACAAAAAGTTTAGAAAACCTTTATAATTTTACTGCTAAAATTGGAATTAATAGAAACTTATTCTTGCTTAAATTTGATTGTATTTAATTGCAGACAAACTTCAATTCTGTGCTCTATAATATTACAAAGTGAAATGTTCAAAGAATCTATGCCTTTATAAGTTGTTTGTAATAAGTTTTATTTATCATTATATTATCATATCAATGCAATTTTTTTTTTTTTTTGTTACTATTTTAATATTTTATCACAAATTTAATGTCTGGGGGAAAAGATATTGCTGAAGTTTCCTCTTTTAAATTTTCTAAAATATTTTATGTGTAGGCCTAATAGGGACACTGATAACATTGATTTGTACCAATCCAATTTTGAGACGTCAGTGATTCTTGCAATTCCACTTAACCTATTGAATAACTATAGTAAGGTTCCTATATATCAATTACAGCTTTAGCGATAGTGATGTCATAAAATGCTTAATTTTATTGGAATTGCAGTAACCATAGATGTTTGACTGAAAATTGGAATTGTGCAAATTGACACCATCAGTCTTCCTGATTCACATAAAAAGTTTAGACATCTTAACAATCCCTTTAATTTGACACAAATAGAATACATTTAAATTTTTGTCATATTTGAGCTTATAGAACTCAATTCCAGCCATCTGTGTCACTTTACGAAATTAATATCAGGGTACAGTTAATTAAAAACATACTAGTTCTGAAAAGAGCGTAACTGAAATTCAGGACTATGAACTGTTGAAGCAAATATGTGGAAATTACGCCTAAATTTAATCCCTTTCAATGAGGGTGTGTTCAGCCAAAATCTGGCAATGCATTGTTTGACATCTACGGTTATTCAGGACTAGGGTAGAAACTTTCCATGAAAATAATGACATCTTTTGTGAAAAGCGAGTAAATATTTGGCCTTAAGTATATTTGTTGTTTGTTTGAATGAAGATGCTCTTGCCTCCAAATGTTAACAAAAATTCGAAAAAGTTTTCTCCTCTACAAAATCAGAAGTGGTCCAATTTCTGAATAAATTTACGTGAAAGATTTTCTTGTGAACTCTCAAGATGAAGAGATGAATTGTAACCCAATTAGTATTTACGCACAAAATTTCAACTCTTATTTTCCAATTTTTATTGTCAAGCCCTTAAGCATTTGTTCTTATTGCATCTTTTGGGTCAAATTTAGAGAAGAACCCAGGAGATGCAAAGGCATCAACCTCTTTTCTAATATATTAAAAAAAAAAAAAATGTGCAGGGCATTAATAATTATCGCATCCAAATCATGAACTTTCTATTGGGGAATTTGAAAAGTTCCTATAAAATTATGTAAATTTGTATTGCAGGCAATTATAATCATATTTTGTGTCCATTTATGATATTGTTTTTGAAAATGCCAAGTCCTAATTCTCTATTTATCAGGTCAAGGAACTGTTGTCAAAAAAAAAAAAAGGTTAAATTTTCATTTCATGCTCAAAATTAGACAAAACTTTCAGTTCTATTACCTTTTATTTTTAATACAGTCACTTCAATTATCATAAAATTAATATTTTGACCTAACCTGATAAACAACCCATCAATTTGATTGGTTAAAATGTTACTTGACGCATGTTCAAGAGGTCTGTTGCTAGACCCGAACTGAAGTGGCTATGTTAAGAATAAAAGCTAATAACGAAAAAAAGGAATGAAAATTAGAGTGTATTTAGTTAGACTGAGGCAAGCAATAAAATTATCTGGCAAACAACTGCCTGTAGCAGTATTATCAAAGGCATCAGACTTGGCATTTCATTTTAAGTATACTAATGTGACTGTGTACTGTCTTTTGAATCAGCTTTTGTTCTTGTTTGAACTGTTGAATGCATGTCAATTGTGATATGAACTGTTTATATTATTTGTTTTTATTGTTATATTAGAGACATCAATATTATTATTTCACAATTATTGTTGTTATAATTTCATTTTTATTGCATTTCATAAAAAAATAGGATTTCTAGTAGGTGTACCTTTCCCAGACAATTGGATTTATTTAAATCATATAATATAAGCATATTATGCTTTTATTTATTGACAAGTATCTAGAATTTGACATACAGCATTGGTTGAAAACTGCAGTTATAGCCCTATTACCATATATCAGGAAAAACAACTGAAGGTAAAGGACCTATTGCATTTTCTGATCAGGGTAATAGGGGGTTAAAATAATACTGTCACAAACTGCTATTTTGTTATGTAACCACACACTTCAATATATGAAAATGTTAAATCAAATTCGGACTGCCCAGATCATACTAGAGCCTCAACAAGGAAATATGATCAGATTGACAGGTACTTTGATAAAAATTTAAATAGCATTCCAAACTTCACTATTAGATCAGATTAGACCAGTCTAATTTTTGGAATCCCCTTACAGGCACCAGATCAGGTCCAAAAAAAAAAAAGAAAATCTATGATCACTTCAGGTACCTCTTAACTGTGAGGTTATGTTTTTGAAGTGATAATTTAATACTTTTTTTTCCAACCTGAATCTGATGCAAGTAACTCTTAACAGGCTAATGATTAGATCAATCTTGAACATCTATAGACAAACTGGTGCATCAAGGACAGTACATGGTTACATTTGTGGTTCATGATCCTTGCCACACTGTAGATAAGAGTGAAAATTCTTCCACTGTCATGATGCTCCAAGCAGTTTCAAAAACCATTGAAGATGCTGGTAAGGCCAGCTCAACATGACACCCCAGAAGACCATGCTTTCAGTTGAAAAAAAGGGTCCCAGAACCCAATCAATTTAGACACAGTAAATGAAAACTAGAGGGTATGTTGGTCCTTTTGAAAGTTATTAACTAATTTATTTCCATTTTTTCCAACAATAGTCTAAAAATCGAGCCACTGGTTTTAGTAAATTAATTTATGCACAATTTGTTTACAATTTCTCGTATATATATTACAACTTCTATTATGATATCTTCCAAGTGTTTCCATTTTTTCCTGTCAAGCTTTGTCAAGTGAAAAGATTTTGGGCCCCACTAAAATGTAAATATTATCTTGCACACCATCTGTTTACATTGTAATTTATACACGAACTTTTCAAACAAACTGATATTCTAATGTAGTGTTAAATTAAAGGGCAAACAGGAATAAGAATGCCATCATAATACAGAACAAACCCATAGCCTCGGACAAGGCAAAACCCAAAATGGCGTATGAAAATAGCTGTTGTTTTAATGATGGGTTTCTAGCGAAAGCAAGGACTAAACTTCCAAATACACTTCCAATACCAGCTCCTGAAAGAATAGTAATGCTTTTGTTAGTAATTTTATCAAAATATACTAAGACAAGCTTATGAAACAATCATTGGATATTCATGTACACTTTGCATTCTAAAACGATTTCCAACAATTTCCTTACCAAAGTATGCAATAGACATTTTGATCCAAACATGATTGGAACTTCTTATTCTGTTTTAAAACAAAATCAAACTTACCTGAACCAGCAGCTCCAGCTGTGGCAGCTCCAGCTCCAATATATTTGGCAGCTTGATCAATATCACGTCTCATAGCACTAGTCTGAAAGCTTCGTAGTTGATTTAACATACTACTGGTGTTATTTGTGAGCCCATTGTATGTTGATAAATTACATACTGCTTGTGATTGCTGAAAAAAAGTCAACCAATAAATCAAACTTTCAATATGCTCATCCTCAATCAGTACCTTTTTATAGACCACGTCCATAAATTGAACTCATTTCATAAACATAGAGAAAAATTTCAACTGTATAAAAGCTATATAAGTTTGACAAAGAATGTCTTTGGGTCCACACAAATATAAGGTTTGCAGTGATTTGACACTTCAAATAGATACTCTTCCCTCAAAGTGAATTCATATGAAAGTGACCTACTTTACGGACTGAAAATTCCCTTCTGTTTTACAGAGCATTTCCAGCAGTTGGCACTTCCATCAACCTAAACACATCTAAGACTCTCAGTAGTATTTTGTAATTGATATTTCAATTCATATGGAAATGTGCAAATTCAATTTAGAAAACATTGTAGTCCACAGAGCAAAGATAGGCCTCTTTATCATTAGTATTGCTCCCTTCTTTAACCTATCAAATTTATGCCCTCTTCAGCGCTGCCTTTTTAGGAGAGAGTGAAGAAATTTGGCCGTCTTAAGACCATAACTGAAGTGGCAAATAAAAGCTAATAAAAATTAGACTGTCTAAAAGGGTCCATATAACAAATGTTTGTCCAGTGCATTTTCATTTTGTACTTACCAGTTTAAAATATATTTAAATAAGATAAAGTTTAGAAACTTACTTCAGTATTTACAGATGAAACTGCTAATGGTCTAAGTGCTGCTCTGCTTCCAGATGAAACCTACAAAATAGAGACATTATGACTTAGATCTCTGGACAGTAAATAAACAATTATTCAAAATCCAGATGAGCCTATTTTCCAAAAAGGAAACTGATTGCTTAACAAAATGTGCACCATGAAAACTTGGCCTACAGATGAATATCATTTCAAGGAGGCAATTTTGTGATAAACCACACAAGCCTTGCTTAGTTTGCAACAATTTGCTGCATAACATATTCTTTATAGCATTTATGGATTTACTGCTACAGCAACCAGAGATTAAGATTAATCTAGCTTCTAGCCACTCTAGGAGTCCAGGTCTCAACATTTCTCAAAAACTTTCAAGGACAAAGGTCATTCACTTCTCAAGATCAAGATGTCAGTTGATATTTCAAGTCTTCATCAACTCCTTTTGTCCAGTGTAAGCTAAATTGCAATCCAAGAAGAAAATAATGCCATGTTTTGAACCAGTTTTTGCAAATTTCGGTTGCGAGAAGCAAAGAAAAGTTCCTGTCAGAGGACAAAATGGCGAAAGACACCGGTCAATAAACGGGAACAGACATGATTATAGTTTGCGAAAAATGAATAGAAATCATAAAAAAAAGAAAAAATACTAACCACACATCTGGTGGCAGGGTTGATAAATCGAGCACAATACATATTTGTCTGTCAAATTCGTCTGCTAACACGGGCCCTGAAAGTAAAATGCCGGTATATTATTCACTCAATGGGGAGTTGAAACAATCTATAGATAAGGTAACAAATCATGCACAGTAACAAAAAAAATTCACTAATTACAGTTGCCTTGAAGGTGTCAACAACCTGTCCGACAATCAAATTTAAACGGATGAGTTGTCAGGATCCGAGTTGCAATAGATTACCTAACAAACAGTTTGAAAGCTTCGTTGCTCACCCAGAGGTTAATGGAAGGAGACGGTCTAGACGCATGCGCACTTCGACCGTGATTTTGGTCTTCACTCCTAATTTCGGAAATTTTTTTTATTCATGAGTTCTGTAGCAAGTATTCTTTGAAAAAAACATCTCATAATATACTTGAAACCAAAAAATATTTTCATCTTAAAATTTTGTAAATGTCGAGAGTCAAAGTTCAAGTTCTTTTCAGCATACGAAACTGAGGTTGTGATAAGTCAAGGTCGACAGTGCTCTCACAAATGGCTGTTTTCTTCGTAAATAATTGTACTTTTTCTGGTTGTGGACTCACTTTTTCGACACTTGCAGACCTTATACAACATATTGAAGAATCGCACATAGGTATGATTTTATTTTCTTTCATTTACAACCATTTTCGGTCCGTTTTCTCCCTAAATTTTGTCAAATTTTCTTACATTTCCTTTTGTTTACATTTTTGACAGTTTGACAGCTCGTGCTTGTTCATCATGACATGCACGTGCTGGATGACATTTAACTGTCATGTCAGTGTACTGTTACATTTCATATGATTATTTGATTTTGTCTGTAATTTTACTCCTTCTGAATTACTTGCTATTTTAAATTATAGTATTTGTGTTAATTGTGCGACACAATAAGTTTGCTGGTAGGCTAGTGTCACTGTTGTATTTATTGGCAGTAGCCTATATGAAAGAAATAGTAGGTTCAGAAAAATCAATATTACCCTCTGACTCTGTTGTCTTTGTTTAGTGACCAACCTATTGTGTAAATAGATAATAACAAGGTCAATGATGGTAATATGATTGTTCTGTGTTAATGTAGTGCAACAAATAAAGGTCCAATCAATGGGTTAATCAATGGGTTATTTAACTTACCACCTGCTTTTGCAAATGTTAACAATCAATGTAAAATTAGAATTACATTACAATTAAATTGATGTTACGTCTTAAAATGAACATAAAATTTAAGTTTTCGAAAATGGTCAATATGAGTATATATTCATCAGTTAGCTTACCTAGTGTCATAAAGTTATAAAGTTACAACAGAATCCCTGTAAAATCTGGAAAATTGGAGAATTCATAAAATTAAGTAATTACCAGTATTGAAAAACGCTTAATATTAAGATTAGGTTAATTGCATATTTATGGTTAATTATTCAGTATTTTGCATTTATAGGATTATATAAGGATCCTGTTAAGTTATTTATGACACCAGGTATATCTACTGATGAATAAATATTCTCTTATCGGCCAAGTTTAAAAATATAAAATTTTATCGTCATTCTAAGATATAAGTAAGCTTATATTTTCCTTATGTTTCTTTTTTTCTGATATTTTTTGTCTCTATTGTAAAGTGGATTTATATTAGATGTAAACACACAAAACTTAATATTCTTATCAAAGCAAAATAAAAGTGTGAAGACAGTAGGTGAATAGCATGTGCTGCCCTGGTTCCATGCTTTCTGTCTGAATGGCTAACTATTCTATTGTTGTATTATTAACAGTTGTTACCAATTACTGACTTGATATTTATTGTAGAAAGCGATCCAAGAGTTATATTGAAGCAAGAAATTCTACAGCCACAGTCTTTAGCACTCAGCTATGTTTTACGGTAAGTAAAAGTGGTAATCCGCTTTTTTTGTAAAATGTTTTTATTATCAAAAATGTTGTAAATTATGCCTGAAAAGTACCGGTACTGGTATGCTATTTATATCTATGTATCTTCTTGATCAAACTGAATTTGTTTTAAAAGGGTTAATTAAAAGCGGACAGTACTAATTGTTAATTAAGCAGTTTGACCTAGTTTTTGGTGTTTGACTTGATAATGGCTCAATGTTATTAGTTGAAACCTTTAGAATACAAGACATATTTCTCTACAATTTATTTTACTTATATCTGAAAGTAGTTTTTTAACAGCATCTAAAAAGCATAATAAACTTAAAAACCTTACGTACTGGTATATTATTTTTTATAGTTTAAAAATCGACGGTTGGATTTTTTTTGGTTAAAACTTTCAGATATGTTAAAGGGTACATTTACAAATTAGACCAAAAAAAATGTTCGACCTACAAAAAAAGTGAAATGTCCCTTTAAATTTAATTATTAACCATTTATAGCTACATGGATTCAAACAAGATAACCAGAGATAAAGTCATCACATTTACAGAGTCATGATGGTAGATTTTGAAATTTGCAAAATATATACAGTTACATCAAACTTCATTTTATGATGATTAATGATGAAATAACATGACATAACAAATTTGTTTCAGATTTTTTACGGAGGCAGCCAAGAGAGAGCCACTGGATTTTCAGAAGAAAAAAATAATCAGAGCTCAGTCACCATCTATTTCATTACCTGAGAGTACACCAACAGGTAAGATAAGTTTTATTGAAGCCTAAATCAATAGTTTAAGAATGACAACAACCACTGCTACTCCAGTTAAAAGATTCTTGTGTCTCAGTTATAACCTATGACATTTTAATATGAGTTCTTCTCTTGAGAACTGAAATGGAGTCTAAACTCCTACTTTTCAATTTTCTTTTTCAATTTTCAACAGTCAAGGGATCTTATATGCACGTTCTACATCTGTAGCACTTCATACTTCAAAAGAAACAGCTGAATCAATAGTCTTGATTAAGTGTGTTTATTGTTAACAGGAAGTGAGGTAGATGATGAAGAAATAGTTAGTGATGATGATAATAGTGATGATTCCTGGACAACTCAAGAGGAATTCTCTTCAGAATTAATAATGAGGTAAGTAGAAATAGATTCTTTTTTTAATATATCAATTATGGTCTTTAGATACATTCAAAAGATGTTTTCTGTAGTGGTCAAATGATTTTTACTATCTGGATATTCTCAGATACAATATAGGGAGATCCTGAAAAAAATGCTTTCATAATAAGTGATCACCATTTAAATTCAGGCACATCATGAAATAATACTCACACATGAAAATTTGTGTTAGGATATAGTTGAAGTCAGCAACACCCCCTGCCTAGCAATTTTTGCCTCATACAAAAAAAAACAACAAAGACAACCTAGTGACGGCTCTGAAAGACATATTTGTGTGCTTATTATTGTTTATGTGTTTATTATTGACAGTATGATGGCTGGAGTCAAAGATAGTGATGGTGATAAACCATTTGTTTGTCCTGTACCTGGTTGTAAAAAAAGATATAAAAATGTTAATGGTATCAAATATCATGCCAGAAATGGTCACAAAAAAGAAGCCAAATTTGTGTAAGTTTTCATGAGACTTTGTAATTCATGCTTAATGTCAACAATTTTACCATTAGTCATTATTATTAGTTGAATCAATAGATGTTCAAGCATGGTTGTTTTTCTTTATATTTTGTTGTCAGCAAACTATTTCTGCACTTCTCAAGAAATTTGAAATCTTAAGGCTGAATTCTCCTGTGTGTACAGTCATAGCAAATTTTAGTTTTTTTATTTTCCAGAATGCATAAAAATTATAAATGTTTTTGTGGAAAAAGTTACAAGTCTTCTGCCAGCCTTAAATCTCATTCTCAATTACATCACCAAACAACGAACGAATCACCCCCGACCTCACTTATTACATCGCTTCCTTCCAATATACAATTAAAGATGGCTGTCGTGTCTTCTGCTACTACTCCAACTGGTTTGGATACAATATTAATCACCAAAGATACTTCATCCTCCTCCACCACCACATCAACGTCTGCCATTTTGTCCACCACAACGGTTCATGCTCAATTTTCCAAATCTGCCTCACATCCAACAACTACCTTATCACCGATTACTGTAACAGCTGTCGCAGCAAAGCCTCACCTGAAAAATGGATCTCCATTGTCCCTTTCCAATGTAACACCAATTCAGTTTATTACCAGACCTGCTAGCCTCATTTCCAGACCAACACAACTCCCTGTGGTCACTGCAGCAACACCTGTAGGTCAAGGACAGTAATGGTGTCCTTAAAATTATCTATTTTGTATTCACAAAATTTTTCATTCACATTAGTTTTCGATTTAAAAAGGCAACGGCATTTCCAATAGTCCAATTTTAAAACATTAAATAATTTGAATTATTTTCGGTAAATTCGTTTTATGATGATCTTTGACCTACCATTTTGGATAGCAGTATCACAAATTATTCACGAGTTTAAAAAATGTGAAAACAAGATTATCATAACATAATCCCTAATAATCAATTTTGTGTTTATAACTATTGATATTAATAAGGTTGATATGAGCATACTCATGCTTTTTGTTGTGTTGTTTTTTTTTCTTTAAGAAATTATTTTTGAGTATTCTAGTCATTATTTAATATTTCATGGAGAAAAAATCCATAACTTTTGTGTTTTTTGTTTGAGCTAATGTTCAAAAATTTGACACGAAATTTGCTAGTCTAAAAGTATTATTTGTATTTATTTATTTATATAAATTTTTATTTCATTGAAATCATGATATCGATCTTAAAGAACTTAAACCAAAGAATGGCAATAATTGATTTTTGATTTTTTTTTTAAATATTTATGAAAATTTTGTCTTTTTGAAGAATTTTAGTCACACATACTTCTGCTATGTCAATTGTATAGGTTCTGATTTTTGTACAATATGTAGACATTGGTTTACAAGGTTATATGCAAGTAACAATTGAAATTTGGATAACCTTTGAATGATGGAATTTAGAGTGCATAATTTTCAGCAAAAATTGTGAATTGAAATTATGAACATTTTGAGTATAAAATTTTTGATACTGACGGTCATTTTGGAAAAGGTAAAAATTAAAATTTTTTGGGTACCACCACATTTCATGCCTAAACAATTGACATATTAGGATATTCAGTCATATCTAGTCATAGTTTTTGTTTTTATTTGAATTTTTATTATTTATTTATTATATATATCCAGTGTTTAACTTACAATCTGGAGAAGAATCTCACTTTTTTGTTTAAATGTTACATTTTTATTTTCTTTTGACATATTTGGATTGAGGTTTGCTGCTGTACTACATTTTATTTGCTCAAAGTTCATGGATGTCTTATTGTTGGTTTCTGTTGATAGAAAAAATAACCTTTGGAAAGTTTTTTCCATAATTAATTTTCAAAATATATAGGTGTGTTTTTTGGAAGACTTTTTTTTAGTGTATTTTTCCTAAGCATGGTTTAGCTGAACCGAGTTTTTGATTCCCCTGCAAGTGCTTTCATAAGTTGGCCTGGCGTCAACTTCCTATCCTCTACAACTTAAAAAGTATGGTAAGTTTTTGCAGCAGACCTCTAAGATCATGTATTATATTATATAAGTAATGTTTATTTAATCGTTATATATAGTGCTTCCGTACATAATTTATTGTTAAAATAACAAAAAAATTTGAAAACATTCATCTACTCATCAAGATATTCTTCTGAAAGCAAGCTCTAACTCAGTGGTTCCCAATCTTTTTCACCCTTCACACCCCTGGAGCAATCATATGGATCTTTTACACCCCCAAAAATTTGTTTCATCTGCATTTTCAGAATGTGATTATATGAGGTGCTCTCTCAATTCAATATAAATTCTTCTCCTACACCAGTTGGCCACACCCCTGAAACTCTAGTCCCACACCCCAGGGGGTGAAAACAACCACTAAGGCTCTAACTTGATTTTGACCAAAAAAATTTTTTCTAAATTTTGATTAATTTTAAAGTGTATTTTCTAAAATAAGAATTTATAAAGTTGTTAAGCTTTTCAAAAAATCAAATTTGGTAAAATCACTGATTAAAATTTGAATTTTTAAAAATTTCAAAGCAAAGAAATGTTTTAAGTTTACTTTGGTGAGTAGATGATGTTAAAATGTTGTTAAAAGAATGTATATAGTTAATATTATATTTAAATGTTTGAAATGGTTTGTGGAACAATGAAAGCAAATTGTGATAAAAAATTACAAAAATAGAGAATGAGCTTATAAGCTGGATGATTTTGTAAGTTTAATGAGGTTGTAAGATTTGTTAATTTGTGAGTTTAATGATTTTGTAAGTTCAATGATATTTTGAGTTTGGTGAGTTTGTAAACTCAATGATATTTTGAATTTGATTTTGTAAGCTCAATGATATGTTGAGTTCGAGTTTGTAAGCTCAATGATATTTTTAGTTTGGTGAGTTTGTAAACTCAATGATATTTTGAGTTTGATTTTGTAAGCTCAATGATATGTTGAGTTCGAGTTTGTAAGCTCAATGATATTTTTAGTTTGGTGAGTTTGTAAGCTCAATGATATTTTGAGTTTGGTGAGTTTGTAAGCTCAATGATATTTTGAATTTGGTGAGTTTGTAAGCTCATGATATTTTGAGTTTGGTGAGTTTGTAATCTCAATGATATTTTGAATTTGGTGAGTTTGTAAGCTCATGATATTTTGAGTTCAATTTTGTAAGCTCAATGTTATTTTGAGTTTGAGTTCATAAGCTCAATGGGTTTGTAAGCTAAGTGAGTTTGTAAGTTAATTGACTTTATAAGCTTAGTGAGTTCAAAGCTCAATGACATTGTGAGTTCAGTGAAGTTGTATGAGAAAAAAAAAGAGAAATGCAGCTTTTTGAGAAAGCTTTGATTTTGATAGTTATCACTGATGAAGTTGTTTATGGGAAAGTTTGCATAAGATTTGATAAAAGATTTTTTTTTAAATATTCTTTTCTTTTTTTGAATGTAGTTCTATAATATGTTGTGACTTGCAGGTTTCTATTATCATTTCAACAAAGAATGTTGGATTTCAGTTTTTTTTGACAAAATATCTGTTTTATTTCAATCACAAAGAATGTTGAAATTACTATTTAATCTTGATTTGTGACTAGTGTTTTGTGATTCAAAATCCAAATCATGTTGTACAAATTCCTTTTTCAATGAAATATTGTTCGATTAATGCTGTGGGCATCAGTCTTTGTCGTCGATTTTGTTGACAGCATTTTTAATATCAAGCCACTTTGATATTTCTCGCTGATTGTTTTATTGCAAGACAGAACATCATCATCCAATCAGATTCATTTTCTTAACCATTGCATGATCTACGTGTGATTTTCAGAAAACGATCTACTGGAGAGATATTTGTCTCCTCGTGTGCCCACAGCCGGTCGGTGCAGCTCTTCACAAGACTCTTGTGTCAAGCAGCATTAGGCTTTTCCTCATACTATGAACCTTTTACTAATATTAAATCATTTAAGATTACTGAAAAACCAAATTTTGTTGGTGATGGGAAAATTAATTTTGGTAATTTTTTTTATATTTTTGAGAATTTTTGATACCTTTGCAAACTTAAGCAGCTATATTATACCAAAGATTTTAAAGTCATAAATCCTTTTTTAATCATGAATAAAGCTTAAGATTAAGATCATCTGAATGTTTTAGATTTTTTATTAACTTGATTATTCAAAATGGTTTAGTGTTTAAGGTTTTTGAAAATCAAAAATATTTGTATCTGTGATTATTTCAATTATATTTTGTGATATTTGTAAATGTTTAACAGTAGTATTTTGTGATTATTTAAAGAAGTATTCTATGTAGTGTATATTTTGTGATTATTTACGTAACCAGTTCATGCATTTGTTTAGTGTATAGTATATTTTACAATTGTCTCCGGAGTGAGTATATTGTATATGTGAATATTTCGTGATAATTTATGGAGTACTGATGATCATAATCATTCAGTTATTGTGATTGTGTTAGTAGTACATGTACTTGATATTGTGATTATTTAAGTAGTATTTTGTGATTATTTATTTTGTTGTTACTATTTATGTAGAAAAATATCTATAGTATCATTTGCAGAAATGAGACAGTACTGAGGGATTTAAAATAGGGCTAACAAATTGTATTGAATCTGATTGTCATTTAAATGTTTTGTTTCCTGCTTGACATTCCATATTTGTCTTGTTATTTTTGTCTACGATTTTAAGCTTTAAGCATACAGTAGTTTAATTAAGCTTTTCAACAAATTCCCATATCATTAGATAGAATTTTGTTTATGTTTGAATAAGTAGCCTTCTGGTGCCTGCTTATGTAAAATATCACGAAACATACAGAAATCACTTGTAAGATGATTTGAACATGACAATGTCCAACATAGTAAAAATTGAAATTAGGAATTTTGTGTTAATTTGCAAAAACACCCAGTTATATAAATTACAAAGTAACGTCAAATTATATTTCCATGTTGTTGATTGGTCACTGACAGTTTTCTCCTTGTGATATGATTGATCTTTAGTGATAAAATGATCAATCTTTTGACAGTAATCTAAATCCAACCTTCAGGCCAAGTCTAACATTGCTGACAGGATGCACATTTTAGTTCTTTTAAGGAATTGATCTCATTAATATTTGTCCAAAATTTTGCAATAGGCAATAAATGGTTCTTTCTTGTTTTGTTTTGACATGGTGGTGCAGAACAGTAAGACTCGTGAGGTTCTATGGCACAGTTGGTTAGAGTGTTGGTTCTATACATGACGTCATTTGCTTGGTAAAGTCGAGCAAATGGTAGCCGACCCCGGTGTGTGAAGTCTGATGACCTTGAATAAGTCATCTTCACTCATGATTCCAGTCAACTCAGCTGTAAATGGGTACTGATATTCTTGCCATGAGGTCTGCTAAGGACCAGTTGGTAGAAAGGATCCTTAACTGTGAACTTAAGTTGTTATCCTTGTAAAATAAAGTTGTGTCTTTCTGTCTTAAAGCTCCATTTCATCTCCATTTTGTTTCGTTTGATAGACATTATACTATTGTTAAATGCTAGGCCTTATAAATTTCATATATTTTACTGAACAAATTTAAGAAGTTTGATAATTTCAGCCTTGAAAAATCCCACCAATTAGTCAGTGTACATATCATTTTCTACCTGTAATTGTCATTTATATATTGCTGTAAGTTTAAAAGTTTGTGTCATAGTAACATATCTTTTGAGGTCTTTGTGTCAGATAGTTTTTTTTGTAATTATGGCGTTAAAGGTTATTTTCATACAACATAAGCTAGACTTAGATCTAAGTATGAACCGTTGTTGCTTTATTTTACTATTGAAGAAAATGGCCGGATCATTCAGTTCCCCATTGGCAAATATCAAATATTTAAGCTCCTTTGAAAGATTGTGGTGCCTTTTTCAAATCTAATACTACGTGATCTTGTGGCACATTTTGTATGCTCATCATTTGGAATTAAGAGCTGCCTTTAAATATTATCAACTGTTTGACCATGAGCTTCAGAAAATATGATGCGGCATAGATCCAGATAATACCTTCAGATTTTTTAACTCCGTTTCCCCCTGTAAGTGATGTCGGTAAGAGGGGCTGACATGGAAAAAGAGTCTCATTTGAATGGGACAAAAAATGGAGGCCCCATGTGCTACAGGCCCGTGTGCACATTAAAAGATCCCTTTGAAATCGAAAAAGAGCAGGCTAATGTCGCAGTCCTGACAAAATTTCCCTCATTGTACCCTGCATGGTGTTGCCCGTCTTCATTAGCTCACATAGTGCAGAAAAGTAGGACGTAAAACCCCATTTCATTTCATTTGAGAAAAAATGATGTTAAATATATCCGAAAATGTAGGATGTTATAATGTGACGTCACTTGAAAATCGCTGTCTCATAGACGGCTTATAGGTATCACATATTCTTGTGGCCACTAGGGTCATCTTTATGCTTTATCGAAGTTCAAGAATAATTGGCCATGACTAATACTGAAGCATAGATTCCCTAATTGTTTTGTCAAATCTTCCACCTTTGATTTTTGCCTTATATTTCAGCATTATCTAGTTTATGTGTGTTACTTGTAGCTATATGTGTTATTATATATTATAGATTACTTGATTGGCTATATATTTTGATGTGAGATTATATTTTTAACTAAGCCAATCAAGTAATCTGAAAATTAAGATATTTATCATGTAAAATATATAATTCAGATTCAGATTTTTTTTCTGTTAGTGGAATTTGATGGCATCTGATTTGGTATCTTAACAATGTCAAGCTATTGCAAATTTCTTCTTATACCTTGACTTATAGCAACCTTTCTTGTATCAGAATGGTGTAAATGCATTGTATTAAATTGTACGTTACCCAATACAGCCTATCAGTCCTCCACAAAAAGTCTGTAAACAATAAGCCATAATATTTACAATCTGTCTGTTGAGGGTTATGATTAGCTGTATTGGCTTGCATAAAATCAACTCCTTGTATTCCTTTATACAAGAAATGTGAAGACAAAGTTTGTAATAGCTTGATATTGTGGAGATGCTGATTTAGTATTAAATTATTTTCCACAAGTTTATCAAGCATTAAGATATGAACAAAACCCTACAGTCAAATTTTGATGCTCCTCTGTAATGACTTTATTCCCAATTCTGATTATGGTTATATTTAAAGATGGGTTTCCTTATTTTTTAGTGTCAAATTAAGAAAACTATTTGATTGATTGGTGTTTCTAATGAATTATCATGTATTCATATCATTGCATATAATTACCAGTTTTAACCAATCATAAATGTCCATGGATGTACAGTCTGGATAAACAAATGAAGACTTTTTGACCTTTCTTGATCGGGTCAGTCATTGGAATTCTACTGGTAATTCTCTTCTAATTTAGTTAATTATGAATTAATCATGGACATGAGAGACAAACTGGTATTTTTCCATGTCATTAGAACACCTCAACTTTCTATTCATATAAGTAGTAGAATTTTCATAAATAAAAATAAGAGAACCCATCTTTAATTATGTTCTATCTGTATAACAAATATTTATTGAAACTTAAATAAGTGAAAATGTTGTATTTTCATGAGCTATTTGATTGAAGTATATTTTATTGTTCTTTTCTTTGTCATATTGGAATTTTTCAAATCATGTTGAACATTATTTAATTTACTTACAAAATTTAACTCATGACTTGACAATGATGATAATATCAAAGTGATATGTTTGTCTAATTTACCAGCTGATAGATCTCATTTTCATTTTCTATAACTTTTTTCATCGCCTAAATTGAATCATAGTCATAAACCTACAGTTTACCTACAATGTCAAGGTATATCCTCATAATACTAAGCTATTACGAAATTTGTCTTATACCTTGACTGCAATGGCCACCTTTCTTTTATCACGGAATGCAGTCATTTGATAAGATTGAACACCAGCGCATACAGCCAATCATAGCTTTCCACAGACAGTCTGTTAACATTATGGCTTATTGTTTACAGACTTTCTATCAATGACTCTGAGTGGCTGTATTTGCCAGATAGAAGATGAAATTTGTAATAGCTTGACATTGTGAAGATGAGCAACCTATTGCACTTTAAGAATTAAAATTTGATAACAGGTCATTTTCAAAACAGGAATTTTAAGATATACAGAAGTTTGAAAATTGATTGAAGTGAATTCTAGAAAAAGGCTTATCTAATATGCAGTTAACATTGTAAAGCAGCCAACTGTATACTTTTGAATTCATGGCACATACAAAATGTTCTGTGTTAGTTATATTTTTAATTTATATTTCTATTCCATATATCAATATATTAAAATCAAACATTTTGTCTTTCACAATTCACCTAATAAACTATTGTTTCAAAATCCCTTTCTAGTTTTACTTTAAGGCAGTATGGAGTGATAAATCACCTCATTGTACATTGCAATGGCTTTCATTATATGTCTGAAATATAACATGTATATGTCAATAATATTGACAACATGGGCTAATGTAATTCAATTCTAACTCAATTTTTCAAAAGACTCTTCTTCGCAAAATAAAGTGGGGCCAAAAATACATCACTAAAAATTGAATGGGTTTGGTGACTCAAATTTTGTCATATTAGTAATTTGTATCCATTTCTGTCAATAAAGAAGAAAATAAGGTTTGGATCAGTCTCTCTTCTTAACAAAGTAGCCTTCAAATACAGACAACACTGGTATGATTTTATAGTTCACAAATATTCTCTAAATCATGAGAAAATGATGAAAAGTGATAGTAGTCTGTAGCTTGAAAAATTAAAATCTGGTTACTTCCCTTTGACCATAGATACCTAGCAGTAAACATTTATGGCGAGTCTAAATTTACTCACCTTCAGTCTTGTTCAAGGTTATATTTCACAGAAGAGAATATGTTATATTAGCAAAATGCAAGTTAAAATAGTCAGGTCAGAATGATATCTGTAAAAGATAGGCTACTCCACTGAGGCCCAATATGCCCAGTGGTCAGAAGATTTTGTAAATTTGAAGAATTAGGCCTAGAGATCTAATTTCTGACAATGTTGAGGTGCCAAAATCGTATCAAAATATATATAACTACTTGATAATGTACAAAGACACTGTAAATAAATCAATCTCTGCTGAACTGAAAAGGTTTTGCTAGAGATTAATTCTCACTTGTTGTGGTCCAGCTCCCAAGGACCCCTCCCTAACGACGCCGCTGCCCCCACTTCCCCACTTACCAATTTCTTATCATTATACATAATGGAAGAATTGCCTTTCCTGTGCTCTCGACAAGCCTCCTCCCTTCTGATGCCCAGAAAGCCTGATTATCTCAAAGACAGCACAAAGTTGTAAATATGGTTCAAGCAGTAGTAGGCCTGGGCTTAACCACCTTTCATCAATATCCAACTATCTATCCAACTTGCACATCACACAGCCCACTCTCAAGAGAGATAGGAATAATGTCTGAATCAGCAAAATCTTGAAACATAACCTAGGATCTGTGGGGGTTGGACTCAAGCAAGTGAGAATTAAGCCCCAGCAAAACCTTCTTCAGTTCAGCAGAGATCGATATATAGATTTTAATACGTTTTTTACTCCTCAAAATTTTCAGAAATGAATTTAAATGCCTTAAATTCTTCAAATATTCTGCGTTCAAAACCTGAACCCAAGCACCAATTCATTCCTGGGGACAGGACTGATGTTGCTTTTGACAGATGTTGAACTTAATCCAATTAACCTTATAACTTTCATAGCTTATGTAATATATAAATCTCTAATAAGACCATAATATATGTAAATTGGTACATCTGTCCAAAATACTCTACCTTGGTCAAGGCTACACATAGACTTAAAGTCCAAAATTAACAGGTTAGACTCCATTTCCTGATGATGATTGTGTGTCCAAAACATGTTCTATTTTGATAAGTCATGTGAGCTCACTTTTCTCATTAAGTCTAACTTAAAATGGAATTCTACAATAATATTTGTATATAAATGTTTTAGTGACCTCACCTAAAGACTCAATAAACAATATTATTGAGCATTTTCTTTTCTCAGACGCCTAATAAAACTTGTATTAACAAATTAATTCTCACCAAATATACAGAATGGACAATATCTGCAAAATAATGAATTTGACTTCACCTAAAATCTCAATACACATCATGAGTGAACTTGTTTGAATGAATTCAGTTTAATAACAATTCAGACTCTATTTACACCTGTTGGTGGTGTAATTGATCATTTCAATTATGATCTTAAGTATTTCCTTTGTTCAGATTTAAATAGCATTGATTTAGCCTATATCTATTGTATTTTAGACCAATGGTAGAAGGTAGAACATTGCTAATGTGTCACTGGAAATATTTCAACAAAAAAAGATTCAAAACATAATTTTACCACTTCAGTTGGTGAGTTTGAAATTTTCTTAGTTACACGATTTTAACTCTTTTTTATTTAGCCTACCATTGAAAAAAAAAAGATATTTTTCTGGCTTTGAAAGGCCTGATTCCATTATTAGATATTAAGTCAATCATTACATGCTTGGTGCCAATAGATGAAAAATCAACATAACTTGTTATTCACCTTAATATAGTCTACAAACTAAACATACAGATACAGGTAAATTGACAACCTTGCATAAAGCACAAGGTATATTCACAGAGCAAGATACAAGGCTATAAAAGTGGGTATTGTGACATTTAATGTAAGTGAATACTATCATCAAACAACTATTGTATCAGAAATCTCTGTGATTCTTTTCTTGTTCATTTGATTATCTGTTTGCTATAAACACAAAGGAAATGTTAAAAGACAAATTTTCCTATTATTGCTTGAAAATGAAATTGAAATAAATATATTTATTTTTTTAAATCTGTAAACCAGCTTGACAAATATACGAAGAAGTCATTGAATTGTCCAAAAGTTCATTAAAAATGGGTTTCTTTATTTTTAGTGTCAAATTAAGCAAACTATTTGATTAATTAGAATTTCTAATGAATTATCATGTATTCTTTAGCTAATAATTTTAGACGTGTGAGACAAACTGGTATTTTTCCAAGTCATTAGATTACATCTATTTTCTATTGATAGAAATATCTATATTAGATTCTCATTTTCATCAATGAATATGAGGGAACCCATCTTTAATGAATAACAAAATAAATAATATTAATGTTTATTTTAAACCAAATTTCATAATGCCATGTATCCAGTGTCACCTTTTGTCCCCCCAATAAAATTTAAAATCAATAAGCAAGAATGAACCTTTAAGAAAAAAAAAACCTAAAGCACAAGTCTTAGGTCCTAAAGTTCATTCATGAATAAATAATAACAATAAACATGTTGAATATGTTTTAAATTGTATTATACACCTGTTAATTGAACTAACATGATAATGGACCAGTCTCCCTATTATATTCTGATTAATAGTAGGGGCCATGTGTTCTATAATAAGGAGAACAATAGAAACTACCTATTGAGACAATGTTAGCAGATTCTCCAGGCTCAATCAATACAGACTTGAATAAATTATAAAGACTTCAATCAATAATCGACTTGCTATTCTCTCCCCTCTCCAGTCAGCCATCATTCGATGCCAGTATCTCATATCAATAACATCTTTGTGATAAAAAAAAAACACGTCTTTGAGAAGACAACGCATTTTTATTAGAAATATTCTATAATATCTGAACGTTTTGTGGCTTATATTCCTGATTGATATTCCGTTTTTCATTTTGTTTGTTTCATTTTTCCGAATATGGAGGGCTTCACCTCAAGTATTGTGAAAGGCTTGACAGGTAAGCGTGTTTGAATTTTTAACATATTCTTCGTTTTTTGCTTTTATTATGCAATGTCATGATTTGTCACGTTTTGAAAAAAAATAAGTGTTATCGATTTTCGTGGATTTTGTTATTTTGTGAAGTTTCCAATGTCAGATGACAATGTCAATTTATTGACATACCTTTCTGAGAAACTGACAGATTTTTTATTGTCATTTGTCATGGTTAATGAATTTTGATAATATCAATGAGAAAATTTGAATATTTAGTTGTAAAATTTGAAAATCACATATTATTACTACACTTTTTCACAATTTTTGGAATTTTGATATAAAATTTGCATAATATTTGATTATCATTTGAATGATTTAATGCATATTCACAAAAAAATCTGTTTACATGTAACATAATGGTATGGAAATGTCATTCTGACACCAAACAGGTTGACATTACAAAGCATTTTTGAAATTCCAGGATTATTAGCGCCATTATGTCTGTGAAAAAGCCAATAATTAGTGAGCTATTTGAGGACTAATGATCTGATAACTTTCATCCTAATTTGGCAATAATTGTGTTTTTATTCCTGGATTTGGTTCGATTAACAGAAAAGAAAATATTTTCTGATGAAAGATGTCTGGAGCCTTAGAGTCTGATAGTCTGTGGCATGATTATCAGATTTCTTTTGTCACAGTGCCAACTCATGTTTCAGAGGATACTGCTCTCGACTGACCCTCGAAAGCACTGGTTGTGGTATAAGACATTCCAATTGTCCTCTTCATTGAGATACATCCAATGCATCGGATCATTAAAAATACATATTTGGACTTCTGATGTCTGAGACATCAAATTTTGAGAAGTATAAGGTTTTATAAGTGATACTCTCTTATAGAAGCACTGGCCTGGGTTACAAGTAGGGACTGTGGATTTCAGCTGTGGATTACATCAATTTGATAGGAAATTACCTACTTCTGGAGAGATTTACAAGATAAACAAATAATTCAGAAATGCAAAGCGATTGTTTCAGGGAGTTAATGAAAGGGGATCTAATCTACCATGGACAAGAATATTACTCAGATTTTTATTCCTTTTGTAAGCAGTCACCAGACGTTTAGTATAGATGTCAGGGAATTCGTCCTGAAGTTTTTTATAAAAGCGTTTGACAATCACAGAGGTATTTTTAGCTGTAGAATTGTAGGGGGCAATGAAAGGTATAATTTGATTGTCATGCTCTATATTTAGGCAGTTAGATTGCATTTAATATGTAAATGTTATATTAATATCTCCATTTTCATTCAGCTTTCCTGATTAAGGATTCTATGAAGAACATATTGTATTCATAATCATTCTCATAGAAGAAAATGTGATGCTCACAATCTTTTCTTGACGTCCATCTTTCTGTACATCACTCAGAGTGAATCATCTAAGAAGAAGAAAATTGTCCCGTTTTGTGGCTCTATAGTTTATACATGTACATACATGTAGCAGACAATTTATTCGAACATTTTCATTAGACATTTAGATTCAATATCTATCAATACCCATCTGAAGTAAAGATGTTAAGTTGGCAAAATTCGCTCAGTTTCAGACAAAACTTGACATTTCTAATTTCTACTCAATAATTAAACTTATGTGGTTAAAAGGAATGAGCTTTCAAGCGCATAAATATGTATGTATTAAAGCAATAAACTGTTATCCTATGGCGGTAATGGTTGTATATCAGGACAAAGGTTGGCTGGAAAATTGAATACATGCGCGTTAGATTATATTTTTGATATTCTAATTTTGATACAAAGACTTAAGTAGGGCCTATTTCTTTACATTTCAACGTCGAGACTACGGACATAATGGTTAACATTGGAGACCGTTTATTTGATATAATGATGTCATTGAATAACAACGTCATTGATTAAAATTACTACGCCTAACGTTTTAGTGATGAGTTAATGGCATTTATTGTGATATAAACGCCACAAAAATTTGTATCAGTCCAATGGACAAAAAATAGCCCATGTAAATATTAAAGTATATAAATTCCTTATTGTAAAATGGTTATAGCATCCATTATCCTTAAGCACCGGTAGTATATTGTTCATATTCTTTTATATTAGATATAAAAAATATCTTCCATTGCAAAAGAAACATGCATGCACTTAAAGACATCACAAGTTATTAAGAGTTTGCGCTGTTATATCAGTAAGATGTTTGTTCTCTAGCATTAATGTCCAAAGTAAGATTGTCAAGGCAGTACCTTAGCATTTTTCAACCCGGTTTCTTAGATTGTACACAATTGAAGAAGAGAGGATTAAATCCCTCATTGTACACTGCATTAGTTGGACTTTCTCAAAGTGGTGCACTACTAAATTTTAAATAAATAGAAATAAATAAAAATGAATAAGAAGGTGAAATAAATTTAATGAAAAGTGGTGTATTTAAGCAGCACTTTTTGGGGTCGTGCCCCCCCCCCCCCCCCTCGGACTTTTAAAAACTGTAGGATGTAAATTCCATTTCATTTCAATGACCTAATTCATGCTTTAATTAATGCTTTATATTACTGTAAATGCTGTACATATAGAATTTAATGCAATTGATCTGTTATTAATCCCTGCCTTCAACTTAAAAACATCAATCATGACTCCACTGGGCTCAGATTACTGTATATATGTTGGTTACCAGACGTCTTAGCAAATAGATGTAAATATAAGGCCATTAACTGTCCACCAAATGTTGAAAACAGTCAAATAAAACACGATTTTCTTGTTAAAACCAGACATTTCAACTAACTGGTATTAATTGTAAGGATTTTGTTTCATCCAAATGCTAAACGCCGTCTTATAAAGCTTCAGTTTCAGTATTTATATACTCGACTAAGGTGTTGATTTGCATAATTCTCAATTTCATTTTATAAAACCGTCTAATAAACCAAGATTATTATGCACCGTGTCTAATGATAATGACACATGAACCAGTCTAGACAACCGGTCTTGGTCTTGACTAGGACGTATTTTATTGACCCATGAGTTTCGCAACAAAGACCATAAAAATAGATTACACAAGATTCCAATGAAGGAGATTTTCAAATAATCATCCAGTGTTATCTTTCGTTTTATGGATTTTCGTGCTATTTTCTCTAAATTAGTTTGGAAGGAAAGTCATTTTGATGGCACATTATTTACACAGGTCTTGAAAATGGACTTAGTAACAATGCAAGTAGTACTCTAGAATAGGGAGACAGGAGGTATTTCCGTTAAACCCACAACTTTTGTCCGTGGAAAGAGACTTAAGGATACTTTCCTGGTTTTAGTTAAATAAAACTTAGTTTCGAGAATATTATTCTATTATGCTTTAAGGCATAAGGTAACTTTTGTAAAGATAGATTAAACAAACTTATATGACCAGTGGAAATGATGTAATGTCTAAACATTTGCTTTATCAGCTCTTGAGCTCATTTTTAGTTTCATAATTCAAATCGAAAATCTGTTTCTCCCTTTTTTTAAAACTCCTGTGCTTATATGTTTACATCTGTGGCGGAGGAAAGGGGGTTCAAAGGGGGCAGCCACCCCCCCTCGTAGCCCCGAAAGCAAGTTTTTCGGGCAAAAATCTCAAAACCAGGTTAGAGATTCTGGCATCTTAGATATCCCGCGCCCTCTGAGACGCAAACCTGGCTCCGTCACTGGTTAACATCTTCATGTGGTTATCTGATTTAACTACATGGAGAATAGTAATAATGGTTCAGAATAGAACAAACTTGAGTAAACTTCCACAACGTTTTTTGATTGAATTGTAGGGAAACACAGTTTTTAAATTGGGGATGTGTGAGCCATTTGTAGTTCATCAAAGTGATGCACAACACAATTTAAAAAATTTACACGAATTGACAAAAAAAAAGTGAATCACTGTTTCTATATTAATGTATTTATTGCTTAAAATAGAATCAACAAGAGCAATTTTCAACTTATAACCTTTCAGCTTGACAGGGGCTTATTTTGACTCAAATTTAGCTTTCACTATAATATACTCGAGAAATCCTGATGTAGATTGTATGAAGTCCATACCATATGACGTAAGACAGTGTTGAAATTAAGGTGTCCTCAGGCATGCAGTGTGATTTGTTTACAACAAAATTAAAGATCACGTTTTTGTAGACTTTAGGTTATCTTTCCTGAAATGAACCCATATAAATCTGTAAGGTTGATTTATGTTTGGTCATTTGTCTTTGAGAATAGCAGATCAGAAAGAATAGTGGTTAAAGAACAGGCTTTTGTTAAATTTCAGTTCTCAGATTGTTGAGAGCTTAGTCTCATTAGGTCCCCTGGTTCCCAGCCTAGTGTGTTTTCATCCCCTGGGGGTGTGGAACTAGGATGTGAGGGGTGTGGCCAACTGGTGTAGGAGAACAATTTAGTTTGAATTGAAAGAGCACCTCACATCATCACATGCTGGAAATGTAGATGAAACAAATTTTTGGGGGTGTGAAAGGTTCGGGTGATTGCTCCAGGGGTGTGAAGGCTGAAAAAGGTTGGGAACCACTGCAATAGGCTAAGGAGCAGCTTTTAGCAAGGTCTCTTCCTCAGCTGGTTCTTGGCCAAACCTCTTGGCATAGATCTTTCCTGGATTAACCATTCCCATTTACAGCTCCGTTAATTGGACTTATAAGAGAAGATGACTTATTCAAGGTCATCAGACTTTCACAAGCTGATCGAGATCGGAACCCACAACTGCCATTTGCTCTACTTAACTGACTGTGCTATAGAACCTCATCCCTGCAGCCCATTTTAAAATAATTCCAGTTTTAATTCTTAATCATCAGCATTGACGCTATATACATTAGAAATCAGATTAATTGTGTGTAAGAATTTTATAGTCTTGATTCCTGCCACAAGACATTAAATCATTTTAAAACTTTGATACAATCATAGAATATAAAACTTCATTTCAAGTCAGCCTATAGAGAGATGTCTCATGTGGGGATATTGTGAACTTCACTGATTGGTTTGTGCTATTTATTCCAGCAGATGTAAGGACAATAATTATCTCCCTGGAGACAGAGTTATGTCCCCTGCCTATTTAATTATGTAAATAAGTCATCAGAATACTGGGGTGGATTGGACTTTAATTGCAGTGTAACTACCATGTAGGAGGCTATGATAATTATCTACAAATCTTTATTGTTATTTGAGGTCAAGGACCCACCATTGAGTTTGTAATTGATGGAGCATGGCTCATGTTGATACACAAACGGACATCAGTACGGGTAGCCGCTGCCGGTCAATACAAAAATGGTTGATATGAAAGAAAGAAATTTTCTTATGTGTATTGGGGACACTGATAGCATCAATTTGCACCATTCCAATTTTCAATTAGGTGTCTGTGGTTACTGCAATTCTATTCAAACCCATGTGTTTAATGACATCACTAATTGCAAAGGGCCTTGTGTGATAAAGCATATTTCGTGATTGATGAGTTCATCAAACACTTATTTTTTTGTGAAATTGCAACAATCACAGACGTCTGATTGAAAATTGGTGCTATCAGTGTCTCCAATACACATAAAAAAATTAGAAAAACTCCTTTACAATCAGTAACTGACTGCTGTTATGACTAGTCCTGGCACGATATATCCCTGACTTGATGTCTCTGATACAACATGCCATGATACACATACGCGACGTTGTGTATCGATACTTGCCGATACATTTTATTCCATACAAAAGTGGATTTATGTTTTATTAGATGACAATTTTTTTCACAGAATTGTTAGAAACTTTTTATAAGACCTTGGACGCTAACCACTTCTATCAACTATATTGCCAAATATCACAGTTATAAAGTTATAAATTAATATATATAGAAACTTCGAAGATAAAATGTTAATTTTTATCTCATTATATATGTATCATATCATGACCCCTGTATCGTGATATGTATCGTATCATAAATCCTGTATGGTTATATGTATCGTATCATAAATCCTGTATGGTGATATGTATCGTATCATAAATCCTGTATGGTGATATGTATCATATCATAAATCCTGTATGGTGATATGTATCGTATCATAAATCTTGTATGGTGATATGTATCGTATCATAAATCCTGTATGGTGATATGTATCGTATCATAAATCCTGTATGGTGATATGTATCGTATCATAAATCCTGTATGGTGATATGTATCGTATCATAAATCCTATATGGTGATATGTATCGTATCATAAATCCTGTATGGTGATATGTATCGTATCGTGACATGATTGACAATACACAGCACTACTCATGACACTGACAGTGAAACTTGATACTTGTGGATTAGAAATTGATGAAGTCCACAACATAAATCTTGATCCTGCAGCTCAGAAGAATCTCTTCTGTGGACAGAAAAGTCTTTATAGATCAAACATGCTTAATACTAATGTCTCTATGGAATATAATGGCAGTGTGATGTATCTGAGGATAACAGATGTCAGATATCAAATACTAATTAAGTTACTAGTAATCAAAGTACATACATATCAATTTACCATTAAGACATCTGACAGCAAGACATGATATCTTGTAACAAATGTATCAGATGTCATCTGACTCCTGATAGTTCATGGTAACGAATGCCATATTCATTATAGAAGGAAAAAAATTTCCCCCTTTTGCAAGAATAACAACTTAGGTATGCCAGGATCCTGTCTGCAAGCTGGTTATCTTGATCTTGCCTCAGATTATTTGTAGCCTTATACATCAAAGTCGACTGTAATGACGAAAAATGAAGCTGAAAGGTCACTTGACTGGCATACATAAGAAACAGACAACAACCATTTGTTCAGTGTAATAATGCTGAAACCTGCTGTGCTAAAGCCTGTCCTTAAAAAATTCACATTCAGTAATTGGCCATGACTTTTCCCTTTAGATCTGTTTTTTCTGTTGGTTGCTACCATCATGCGTGATCTGACAAAATACTTCTATTAATTGTGTTTGTGTCTCACTGTTTAGAACAAGCTTTGTTATTGAATGAAGGTCAAAAGATGGCCGTCTGACAGCATGAAAATTACAGTTAACCCCAGAAGTCTGATTTAACATGTCTGTCATATGTCATGTCCCTGATGTTGTGGTGATGGTATCTACAGTATGATGCTAATTGATTTATGTTCATGTTTCTTTATGTGACTTACTACTTAGAATTAATGTTCCTTTATCACGAAAATATTTAGGTTCAAACTTTGACTTCAAGTCAGTGGCTGAGTGGGGGCCCTAAGAATAAGCTCCCCTACAGTTTTTCTTGGTGTGTTGGCCCCCTTATAGGTGGAGCCAAGGGTCTTGGTTCAACCGGTCCTTTTTTAGATATATTGTAGCACAATATATTTATAGTTTCAATCAATTGTTACTACTGTATATCTTAGATAATAACAGAATAATATTACTGGTTTATGTGATTTTGACGTGTCACGATTACTCTTTTTCAAACACCTGATGGTACTTCTTTTTGGAGGAGTCCACAACTATACAACTCTTAATCTTGATTTTGCCATGCTTTGGAGAAGATTATGATTAACAGAACTGTCTTGTTGAACATATTTGTATTATTCCACTTTTTCCACTTTTAGTAGACCATGCTTACTCATTTTCAAACACCTGCTAGTACTTCTCTTTGGAGGAGTCCACAACTATACAACTTTTAATCGTGATTTTGCCATGCTTTGGAGAAGATAATGATTAACAGAACTGTCTTGTTGTACAGAGAGTTATTATAAGTAATTTATATGTTTCCACCTACATATTCACAAATGGAATTTCTCATGCATAGAATGCCATCTCACTATATCATGTTTAAATGTTTGTCTGTATGCTTGGTATCATCAAGTATCGATACACAACCATTCAATACATGTATCAGGGGATTAGTCTCATGATGTATCGATTTACCAATATATTATGCCAGCATCACTACAGTTATGAGTTATTAACTTTATATCCTATTTGAATATAGAATATGAATAATATCAGAAAAATCATTGTCAACAGGTCAGGCCAGAGATTCTCGAGTCATAATTAGATACAGTTACCATCTTTGTAAAAGGTTGATGTTTTTTTTTGTAATCTTTTTATTGGTTCAACTAAAATGTACCATCACTGGTCTACTACAAGCTAAATACATGGGGCCAGTGTGTTTCCTAAAAAATACCTGAGAGGGGGCCAAAAATGAGAGATGTAATTCAAAGGCGTCAAATCCCCTTAAGGCCAAGAATCTGTGATCTGCCCAGTAACTAATGGATTTAAGATGGCCGGAGATGAATTTTGAGCATTTGGAGCGCTTTATTTTCACTTCATAGCCCAAATAAAAAAAATGCCTAAATACACCATTGGTCAAAACATCATATAACACTAAAAGTCCAGCGCACACGAGTCATCAGCTCAGACAAAATTCATTCGTGCACTTCTCCTTAAGGCGATAGCTTCCGTGTGCGGATAAATTTATGTAAGATTTTGAACCAATGAACAAATGCTTAATGACATGAAAATCAACATGACAGTCTAATCCATTTAATTAAAAATTCTTAAACCAGATGACAGATTATCTTAATCTTTTATGATCCAGTTTCAATTATTGATGGCTCACAGCATGCACAGTGGATTTAATTTTTGTATAGTTCTTCACAGACAGACAGATTTATTTATTGAAACTTTGCTTTTCTAAGAAAGAAAAAACCTTACTTATTGTTTGAATTTGTTTCAGTGATTAACACCCTGGGTTACTGTTACATTCATAATCTTTAAACTTGAAATCTAAGCAAATCTTAAAGATATAACATGAATAGAACACATTAATGACTTCTGCTCAAGCCTGTGATCTTTGTAGTCTTGAATTTGTAGGGCAGAGGCAAGTCCCCAAGAAAATATATTAAAGGTGCAGAACTTCTGTAACCTACTTTAAAGGAGCATTTTCACTATCCGTTACACCAATAATACGTTACCTTCAGAAATAGGAATTTTTTTAGCTTACATAATCAGTAATAGTGTTCACAGCTCATTGTCAAAATTTCAGCTTTCAAATTCATGTGTATCCATAATTATTCACATTGAAAGTTAAAAATTCGACTCGAAGTGAGACCATGCAATAATATATAGAAAACATATAATATAGGAATAGATAGTGAAATTTCTAGTTTGAGGTATATTTGAAGGGATTATGCAATTTTCGTGTGTTTTAGTACTTCTTAAGACTATAAAAGCCCAATAAAGATCCAAATCAATCCCTAAAAAAGCCAACTGTTCCCCTTTAAAATTTCCAATGTTATTGATGACTGTGGTATTTGCTTTCTCCAGTTTGTAACAACAGAGTCTCTGTTTCATGTAGAATGTCACTTTTAATGATTCTAGTGTAATCTTGTAATGGCCACATTTCACTAGACCAATGATCATTAAGTCCGACTGGAATGTGTCTGGAACTATTGAACTTATTGCATTCTCCATTTTACCACAAATTTTCTGTGAACTGACTACTCTTTCCAGACATTAACTAATCTGTATTGTATCTGAAGGGACAGGTAGTGTGGGACAGTAACTTAGTCAGCCATCTTGCTTGGAATGTTGTAATGGAGATAAGCTCTTAAGCCTACAAAAAATAGGCACAAATGATTAAGGAAAGATAACTGGTGTTTGACCTAGGA
Organism: Lottia gigantea; assembly: GCF_000327385.1. Taxonomy (NCBI): domain Eukaryota; kingdom Metazoa; phylum Mollusca; class Gastropoda; family Lottiidae; genus Lottia; species Lottia gigantea. Next base: position 1,496,974 of record NW_008709259.1, read on the forward strand.
CTAAAAATGGTCTCAACAGACATATGATCTTATCTTTGATCTTCCCCAAAGGCATATGTATCTTCTGATATGTTTTAGTTAACGAGGAAGGTGATCCAGCTTATATCTCAAAGTATTGAAACACTTGATAACACTTTAATTTGGTTTCTCAATACTCCATTTGCATCAATTTCATAATCCATATATCTTTGTACAATTAATCTTGCATTTGTACAAATTTCAAAGCCCTAACATCACGGCAAAAACAAAATCATTACTTTTCCATTCATTTTCCATTGCAGACGGTTTCATAAAGACTCAATTTTCTCTTGCTAATGACATTATATTGCAATCGATTTCTTTCAACATACAGACATGTTCCCCTTGTGACATTTTCTTTCGCCTTGCAGAAAAATGAGATGAATTCGTTCTGACTATTCGCATGCAATGTCTATAATTTACAGACAGATTACAATAAATTTATTTTATAACTTTTAACAAGTGGAAAATTGCAATTTGGAAGTTTCTTAGGAGGTAGAGATGCAAGATTATGAATGGCATGTTATAAAATGCTAATACAGACGACATTCTTTAGAAATATATGATTGATGTTTTCACTCATGCAGCATGAAAAATACTGGAATTAGGTTTGGGAAATTTAAAGGGGCAAGTGCACCATTTTGGGGGTTTAATTTTAGTCTTGAATATATGTTAATAGTCTTCAGAATTATTAGAATTGTATAAAAATCCCATTATTCCTTTAAAAATACTACAAACTAGGAATTTTACTCAATATTTCTATATTCGTCTTTTCTGTATATCACAGAGTATCTTTAATTGACGAGTCATCATTTTAACATTCAAGCGCAGATAATTCTGGACACATGGATTTGAAAGCTCAAATTTCGACGATAAGCTTTGAACACAATAACTGAATCTGAGGTTCTGAGACTAGAGTATGATTGGTGAAAAAAATGGCCTATCTGTCCCTTTAAGTGAAGACTAGAAACCCCAAAGTTTCATTTTTCATCAACAATGAATGTCAGCTACTCCACTCTGTATTGTGATTTTAAAATGTATGTCCCAGTCTTTATTCTGTGAATCAAACCAGTTAGTGTTCCTACCAGCAGTTGAATAGCTAAGCCAGCTGCAAGGCAATTAGTGCTGTAGAATTGAATTGGTAAGAAAATTCTGATGCCATGCCAGTGCTTCCAAAAGTTGCTAAGTGCCTTCTTTCAACTTTTATCCAGCCCCGTCGTTAGGGTGGGGTCTGGGCAGCTCGAAATTGTCAGAAATGAGCTCTCTTTAATTCTTCAATTTTTCTGAGACACCAATTCATTCTTGGCAACAGGGCTGCTTGTATCACAATTCTATGCCACACCAGTTTCTAATTCACTTATCAACTCCACTACATGTATTACATGGGAAAAATTTCTGGTTCTGTAGCAGCTGGAGAAATCCATTTCCTTCAGAATGCTTTTGGCATTTGTGTACCTATCCCACTGAAAACAATTATCATTAGTTAGACAGATATGTTTAGACTTCTGCGAATCTGATGCAATAGGGTTTGACACTTTTTGGCTGGTTGATCCTTGCTTACAAAAATTGTTGAAAAACTGACTTGATTTGCAGGAATTTTTTTCTAAATTTCCCTGATCCAACATAAAAATGCCGTTACATGCCAATTTATTGACAAAGTGCATACTGTTTCAACTTGTAAAATGAGTTCACAGTTTGAGTGCACTGTTTAACGTTTTACAAGATCATCATGTATTTTGTATCATGAATAATTAAAAGTTTTTGATGCCATTTTTGGAATTAAAGAGTCTCCTAGGAGAATAGACAGACTTGATGATGGATTAGAATTGGATTACGTTTTCTTTTTAATTGGATGATACGAAATAATTGAAATAATTTGGAATGAAATGGATTTTTTTTTCAGTTGAGTCCTAATTTACTATTTAAGATTTGTCTAATGAGGGTATGCGATAACATGAAGGTCCCTATGAGAGGAATTTCCCCAGGATAGCAGCATTGGCCTTCTCTTTTTGATTTCCAAATGTTGAAGGACATATGCACTGCCTGTAGGACATGTGGTCTTGGTTAGACTCTAACTTAACTCATCGTGTCCAAACCATACCCCCATTCGTCATACTTCCTCAGGGCCATGTAACAAGTGAGAAAAATTACGTATTCATAGCTAAATATTGTCCAATCAAAATTGGCCCTACTGTATTGGTAGCAAATTTCAGCCAATCAAAACAAATCACTCGTTATGATGTTTTGTTTGCAATCGTTAACAAAACGAAAGCAGCGTGCCATTACATATTTTGATGAATATGTATGGTACAGAATTGAGTAAGTTTTTCGTTAAAGAATTGAATATTTACTTGGAAAGATTGTGTTTTTATCTCTTCAAACGGGCGGCAGCAAAGCGATGTTGTCTTTTTGTTTGTCATTTCTGTTCTACGATCCGATTGGTCAGATTTAAATACCAACAATCTCATTGCCACGCCCCCAAAACGAAGTGTAGTGGGCTTAGTTTAATATGGGTTAATAAGACAATGTCAAAACCTATATTCGGGATATGATGACTTAATCTATGCCTGTCAGCCACTAAATCACTGAACAACCTTTTTACAAATTACATATTAATGAAAATGGCTTACATATAACAAAACAGCATTTTGTATCGCATTTAACAAGCACTTCTTCAGGTAAAAATCTGCTCTTTCTACACAAATATATGGTATATGGGCCAATAATCTTTCTTGAAAAAAACTGGATCTGGGGAATAAATTGTAAAATTAGAACTGTCAGACAATACCTCAACTTACTCTTCAACTCCTATACCATTGCTTCCTCCAGTCAAATTTCAGGAGAGTTATTGGATAATTTAAAAGACAAACATTAAACTGGAGTTTAAATCCAACTAGAGAGTCTCACAAATTATAATTGGACTTTCAAAGCAACTTTTACGACTCTCTAGTGGCTATTAAAAGATTTGATAATGTCAAGGCAACCTCGCTTAATCTAAAACGCTGAATCAGGACGTGATATTACTATCGATTCGTTGGTGAGATAAAAAAAAACTCTTCAGTCAATTGCCAGATATTTGAGAATGTGAGAAGACCAAAAGAAAGCTGATTAGTTGATTGTAATACGAGTCAAATGGAAATAATTCAGATTATTTAGATAAATATGCTTTAGAGTAGACTAAACAGGCTTTCCTACTTGTGAAATACTTAAAGTCCCATACTGACATACATAAAATCTTTGCATAAGACAAAAATTGAATCAAAAACACAGCCTGTGAAAAACTATTAGATTGTAGTTTAACCGAAAAAAAGATTTCCTCATTGCACACTGCCTGGGTTGCATGTGTTAATTAGTTCAATTAAGTGCAATTTGCTTCATTTCTCAAGTTACACTCATACTGTGAATCCTGGTCATGTGACCACCTTTAAGAAGCAATCACCTTCAATATACAACCACAATGAAGTCCCCTGAAAACTTTTCAAGATAATTAACAACTGATAAGAGACCACCTTCATTAAGCAACCAGCGACCATGTATTTACACTCCTATGAAATCAAAATGAATCTATTTAGCAACAATAATTGCTATCATTATCTCCCTTGTATGAACATGGTTGTTTACACCCCTGGGGGTGTGGGACTAAGTGTGTCAGGGGTGTGGTCATCTGGTGTAGGAGAAAAATTTGTTTTGAATTGAGAGAGCACCTCACATCATCACATGCTGGAAATGTGGGTGAAACAAATTTTTGGGGGTGTGAAAGGTCCGGGTGATTGCTCCAGGGGTGTGAAGACTGAGAAAGGTTGGAAACCACCGCTTTAAAAGATTAATTCTTAATTACTTAATTATATCAGTCTCAAGATATAAAATGGTGATAAAAAAAAAATTGGGGTGTTTATTCTGACCCAATTCTCTTCTAAGAGAACACCTCCATTATGAGACCGTTTTGGATTATTCCCTTGAATGGTCTCTTAATACAGTTTGTACTATATTTCATAGAGCTCTACATGTACAGGTTGTTCAACTAGTAAATGTCTGTAAGGCCATTAACTATCCTGTCCCTGTGATGCAGCATTCCATTCTTTAGGGATCTTGGTGGCCCATTAATCATATAGAAGACTTTGGTTGTGAAAGATATGATGAACTCTTTCTTAAAACATGTCAATTTTCTCGGTAACTCTAACCAATCTAACCAGAAAATTGAAAACAAGCTAGTTTTTCTAATAATATTTTCTAAATGTACATATTAATCATTTTAAAATGGATGGCCTTGTGCATTCATTCTACTGTATTTCCTGAGGGAATTCCGACTTATTGGAGATATTAAAAACTGGTGCATTGATAACATTCTCTGATGAAATATATAGATTCTCTTGAATAGTTGAAACGAAACGAAGCGAAATATGATATAATAACATCTGACACTTTGCAGCTTTTACAGTTATTGTTCTTAAGCAAATAGGGAACTACATGCAAAGACTATCAATTTGCTAATTTTTTTTCAAAATTTGATATAGTTTAGAGAATGTTATTATGCCAGTGCAGGGTAGGAAAAGGATCATTTTCTATTGCATGACAGTCTGTCGGGAGCCACGGTGGCTCAGTGAGTTAGACGCTTACTCGCTAACCTGAAGGTCCAGGGTTCAATCCAGGCATAGGTCGAGATAAGACCTTCGGATTTTTCAACCCGGTTTCCCCCTGTCAGTGATGCAGGTAAGAGAGGCTGACATAGAAAAAGCGTCTAGTCGTTTGGATGGGACAATAAACCAGAGCTACAGGCCGTGCGCGTTAAAAATCCCTCGACAGTTGGAAATCGAAAAAGAGCAGGCTAATGCCACTGTCATGGCAAAATTTCCCTCATTGCCCCCTGCATGGCATCTATCTACTACCATGGCCTAATTACAACTCTAATTTTGACATTAGGTGTTGTTGATTGTCTCAAGATAGCTTAAGACTTTTGACATTCTAACTTGTTGTTTGCTGCTCTTGATATGCTGAAGTTGCAGACGAAGAAAATGTTTGCTTAAATTTCTAAAGTACTTTGGTCATCACTCCAAATGGCCTAATCACAAAACCAGCATGTTTCGTCTGGATCTTGATCTTGGATTCTGTTGATTGTCCCAAGAAAACCAAAGATTTTGAGCTTTGGTCCTAGTAGCATATTGTTTGCTGTACTTGATCCTTGATGTGCATGATGATATAGACCAAGAAAATGTTAAATTAGCTTCTTTAAGTGCATAATATATGTAATCACGGCAGAGGCCTAATCACAAAACCACCATGTTAAGTCTGGATCTTGACCTTGGATTATATCGATTGTTTCAAGGACATGAAGGATATAGAGTTTCAGACTAACATTTTTTTCCACGGTAATATGACTTATGCACATGACATTAGATAATATTTTAAACCTTTTATAAGTCACAGACGACATGTAAAACAACCACAAAAATTGATACAAAACCACGCACTACAGCCTTTCACATCACACGACTACAACCACAGTATCACAAAAACATTTGTACACTAGCCGATTATTGACACGGATAAACTTTGAAATGTTGCCAAATTAAAAGCTTGGGTCAGACTAAACTTAGTAATACTTCACGGAAATTAAGCTGACATTTTGGAGATGAAATCTTGGACAACTTAATGCCTTTTCATCCAAATCTGATCAAACTTATCCGGAGAAAATGCTTCAGGGAATTTCTTCTCACTAGATTCCTTTGTTTCTGGTGGTAATTGAATTTCACAAGCATGTTTGTTTTTGTCTGTTTGATGAAAGTTTTTGATAAAAAACAGTGTTTTTTAGTCTATTATATTAAAATTCCTTCAAATGTGCTTACGTCTTCAACAATTGACTTGGTCGTCTGAGCATCTGAATAACCAATCAGCATTAAGTTATAAATTATAGATTAATTATCTTATGTATCTATGGTTCATGTCTGCCAGTGGGTTCTTGGCCAGACGATCAGATCTCTTGTCAACAGTCTTGCTTTCCGAACTATCAATGTCAATTTGGTGCAGAAGAAAAATGGCTTTTACATGTTCTTCAGACCTCAACATGTCTACTGATGTATTGCCCGTGGCCCAGTGAGCTAGTCACAAAGGTTTAAAGATCCAATTTTTTAGCAGAAGCACCTTCAGAATTGTCAAACTTGTAAGTGGCTGATTTTTAATCCCAATATCCCCTTGTAAGTAATGCAGATCGAAGGGACTGTCATGGAAAAGTTCAAATTGGACAAGAAACCAAGGCCCTGTACAGGCTGTGCACATTAAAGATCCCTTGACAGTTGCATTTCGTAGCCTGTCTTCATTAGCCCAATCAAGTGCAGATAAGTAGGATGTAAACTCCATTCATGTCAAAATGTCATTTTGTTTGTCCATTAAGACGTCAGAAGTATAACAACAATTGTTTACTTTTATATTTTTACTAGAATCCATTTTTAGCTAAATGTGATATTAGTGATAAATTAACAAAATATACTAATGGAGGAAACAGGGTCATTGACAAAAATACATTAAGTCAAATGATAAATCATTACAAAAACTCTTTTCTGTTACATTGTCTCTTTATTTCACATGTCTTCATTTCTCATTGTCGTCTGGTTATACTCTCCTTTAGTCTAGGTCATCATGCCTTTTCTCTTTATCACAAATTCGCCAATAAACACTTTCGATGAGCTTATTACACTATCATATTGATTGCTTTATGAAAAGTCTGATTGCCCATGCCTTATATGGCTTGGTTAAATGGCCGACAATATAATTGTCAACATGAAGACAAAAAAACATTACGTCTGCAAGGAAATGGCGGCTTTATTCTGCGAAGTGTGATATGAAATGATATATTGAAATTTGTGACATTAAGTCAATAACAGAGATATAACTCCATGTTAATATTGGAGGCGTAATTCTCTTATTTTATTACTCTTTATGGAATTATTTCATTTTAAAGATAATTTTTTTTCATAAAAAGAATGTTATGTTAGCAGACTTTTAGAACACCTGACACCATTTTATTTTACCAAAAACAAAATATTTTTGTTATGACAAATTTATAATACCTACATTTGTCTGCATGGTGAAATCTTTTGCAATAGACATGGAATTATTTCATTTTAAAGATAATTTTTTTTCATAAAAAAAATGTTATGTTAGAAGACTTTCAGAACACCTGACACCATTTTATTTTACCAAAAACACTAAATAATTTTTTTATAACAAATTTTCAATAACTACATTTGTCTGGTGAAATCTTTCGCAATAGACATAGACTTTTTTATCGTGAACTCTGCCATTTTAATTTCTGCTATTTTTTTTTTCACTCTTATTAAAAACATACTGATGTCTACAAGTGATGTGTATGTCATTAATGATCTTGAATATGGTGACCCTTATTTGTAAAAAAAAAAAGGTCAAAACTTTGTGTTGAGATATTTAAGATTTTCTGAAATGTGTTAAGCAGAAGGAGTTTGAAGCAGTTGTCGGAAAAAATACTTTTTCATGTTATGTTTTTGGTGAAAAAATCTCTCTGACGACCTTGGTCAGTCATCTTTTCGTATTATTTCCATGTGTAGACTGTAGCATAGTCGGTTAGAGCTTTGAAATCTTAAAATGATGTCATTTGCTTGGTACATTTCTCAAATGGTGGTCATTTGTTCTAATTCTTGGTCCTTGGTTCTGATCCTTGTGTGAAAGTCTGGTGATCTTGAACGAGTCATTTTTACATATATTCCATCCAGCTGTAAATAGGTACAGATGATCTGGAATTCAGGAGGTTAGGCCAAGACCAGCTGGTAGACAGAATCCTTGTGAATCCAATTGTTATCCTTGGTTGTAGGTATGGATAAACCAGGAAGGGCTTTTCCAATAGGTTTGGCTTCAGACCAGCTGGTAGACAGTATCTTCAAAAATTTGAATGGCTTTCCTTGTCAAATATGGCTGCTTCTTTCTTTTATCTTGCCTTCTGCTGACCTTATTGAAGTAAATTCTTTCCAAGTCTATCGATCAATTTGTGACACTGGTAACCTTTTAGACATTTAGATACAGAAATTGCCTCTGAATATGCAATAGAAAATAGCAATTACTGGTAGTGTTAATATGCAGGTCCAGACAATAAAAATAGAGTTGATTACAGAGTATATCAATATGGGATCATGACAATATAATGATCTTTATATACTCTATTAATTATTAATCTAAATGATATATGTGCTGAGAATATTGTAAGTATATATTATGTATATGCAATGAAGTATTAAGAATGACTCAAAGTGTAAAATTACATGACAATCAGAGCTATCCATTATAGAATATATTGTTTTTGAGTGTTTCGCTAATAGAAACTGAAAATTAGATGTACATATATCGGGTGTCCCAAAGTTCAACAGGTAGTATATCAGTTGTTGGTAGGCTAATCTCTTTCAAAGTTTTCACAGATATGCTTCAAGATGTCAATGTCAAGGTAACTTACCTGTTGAAAGAGATCAGTTTACCATCAGCTGAGATATTACCCGTCAAACTTTGGGATGTTTTTTTGGGACACCCGATGTATTGGAGGACAATACTGGTAGATATGGGATAAATGGATTATTGGAAAGGTACAGATTAGCCTACTAAAGAGCATAACAAGGTTATTAACAATTCATTATCATTATTAGATAATGATACAATTATAATTATCCTTATTAATATGCATTATATAACATAATTTTGTCTTGTTGAAAATCAATTATACATATATAAAAGGACAAGATAACAAGGTTAATTCAAAACTATTTTACATCATGCCTATAGGATAAATCAATTTTTGGAAAGGACCCAGAATTGCCAATGTCAAGGTTATTGACATGTCAAGGACATTTTCATATCTATTTTAGTATATAATCATAAGTATCAAGATATGTTGCTAACGATTTTAAAAACCTCAAAATTTTGATCAGTTTATCATAAAGTATCCTGAAAACCAACTTAGCAACCAGACATTGATGAGCTTCAGTTATACATGACTGTCAAGAATTGCTGAATTTGCATACTTAACTTAAAGGGTTAGGTTCGCAAATGTCTTAGAAACGGAAATTTTTTATCTAAGCCATAGTGTTCACAGCTCACCGTCGAAATTTGAGCCTTCAAATCCATGTATGTCCAGAATTATCTGCGTTTGAAACCCTACCATATATAAAAGACATAAATAGAAAAAGGAAGTGAAATTTCTAGCTTGAAGTATTTTTGAAGGAATAATGCTAATTTCATATATTTCTAGTAAGTCTGAAGACTTTCTACATATATTCAAGACTCAAATCAAACCCCCAACATGGGGCAACTGTCCCTTTAAATAGATGATCTACAATGGCAAAGAGAACTGAAAATTTATCATTAGGTTTGATTCGAGGTAAAAAAAAAAAAAACCATGGACATCAGACAAAAAACCATCAAGTATTCCACTTTTATGCCATGCTATTTGCTCATCGGTTTTAATGAAATGAAATACATTAATGTATGGTAATGAGAGCTAAGGGTCTGCCTGTTTCATTATAATGTGTGTGCATTGCATGCTGTGAACTAAGTGATATGAATCGTATGCTAGCAGAGAATATTACTAAGGTCAAGCGTGTGTCACTTAATTACATGTGCATTTCATTGTCAGCGTTCTAACGCAACTTGATTTAATTTAGAAGGCATGCTTGCACAATTAATCATAATGTGGTGTTTTAAAATGGAGGGTTTTATGATCTGGATTTTTTTAAGAAATGACCTGCATTGTCCTTCTTCTTACAAAAAGAACAAAAAAACATGCATTCAAAACAGAAAATCATTGCAATTGTAAAAAAATAAATTTGCCTTTTCTCCAACAATATTTTCTTGTAATGTTGTGAAAGATTTTCTTTTTATCAATTAATTTCTTGGTAAAAAAAAAACCGCCTCCAACTAAATTCTAACAGAAACAAAAGAATAACAAAATAGAGCAAATTGATGAAATTAGCTGAGAGGGTGTTTAATCCCTCAAAAAATATTCTGATGCGGAAAAATATTATGAAAAACAGAAACAAACTTTCATAGGTAAAAATAAATTGTCAATATTTAGTAGCAGAAAAGTAGGATGTCAAACTCTTCTCAATCTCATTAAAATATTTTCTTTCAAATTGTCGGATAAAAATATGAAGTGTACTTAATTTCAAAATTTTACTGGTGAATTATTCATTAGTGCACTTTGGTCTTTAGTTTTTGACTTTAGTTAAAAACCAAATTTGTGAAATATCAAGCAATTTATAGCAAATCAGATTCCAGAAGCAATCAATCAAACATGCTTTTCATAAAAATGACAAAATGGAGCCTTTAAGAAATGCCATGAAAATTTGACCTGAGAATTTTATGTTAAATTTATCGATTTTTTGATCAAGTCTTTAATGAATTCCGCTCTCTTGACACCAACTTTTATTCAAGTCTGAATTTTAAGTTTTTATCGACTAGTTTAGTTACATGTCGTTGACAAACTTGAAATATCTGCAGTAATTATGCTGTGTGCATTTGACATTTAGTGAGATTTCCAATATGGCTGCCATGTTACAGCCTCTAATCCTATCACCAAGCACACTATCCAATTTACTTGGGTTTATTTGAAAAGAAGATATATTGTAAGCCCACATTGTAAAGACTTATCTGCTACAAGCTGTGCATTTAAAGAGATTAAAACAATTATAGCTGGAGCATTGAAAACTTGACGTTATTTGCTTGTTTCTGTCAAACACATGGTGGTTGTGGGTTCCAATTTTGGTTGGCATGTTAAAGTCATCTGTCTTCAATATTTCAAACAACCCAGGCTTCAATTTGTATTGATAATCCTGGCAAGATTAAAAGGTTTGGCCAGGGACCAGCAGGTAGAAAGGATCCTTGTTAACCTAAGTTGTTATACTTGTAAAGGATGGTTTTGCATTTCCCAAATAGTTAAGATAAAGGTAAGATAATGTATTTGCTCCAACGAAAACCATTGCAATTTTCCATGGCACAGTCAGTTAAATTGTTGTATAACAAAGAAAGAAGTGGGGGTGTCCAAGTTTAGATTTGTCATTAATCCCATTGGAAAGTTTACAATATGATATCCAATGGAGTTAAATGGAGGGCCTATTGGCTGTAGACTGTGTTAGATCCGTGTTGGTGCCAAGTCGGTTGATTATTAAGTAGTCAAGATTTCGACTGAAGTGTCTCGGTAAATGGAAGTGAGAGGCAACTAGTGTTTCTCCCTTAGGACAGATAGGTTCACTTCTTTAGCATTAGCTTTGGCAGAATTAGTTGGTTGTAAAGCCCTCTTTGTCTTTTAGCCGATAGCTTTTCTTCCACCACGGTGGCTATAAATTCTGAGTTTTGAAAGGGGATAACGACTGCCCGCGGGGGGTCACGAAATTAGCCATAACTGGGTCGTTGGAAGAGGTGAAATATAACATAGAGATAAAGATTGGTGGAAGGTTACTCTGGTAAAATCCAAACCCTGATAACCTAACACCGTGGTCAATAAACAGTATAAATAGAACCCTGCAAAGTGAGTCTAATCAGTCTGAAGAGTTCAAACACGAAGGAAACACAGTTAAATTGTTGGTTCTTTACATGATGTCATTTACTTGGTTACACCAATGACCTTGAATAAGTCATCTTCACTCATAATTCCAATTGACCAGTTGTGAATGGGTATGGATATTCTTCTAAAGATCATTGCCAAGAGGTTTGGCCAAGGACCAGTTGGTAGAAAAGATCCTTAACTGTGAATCTAAGTTGTTATCCCTGTAAAATATTGTTTCTTTCTTTCTTTTATTTTCAGTCTCATTCTCTGGACATTTCAAATATTTGTGCCGAATAGTACAGTGTTAAATTCAATATCATTTCCTAAACTCAACACTCTATTCCATGTAGACATTAACTCTGTAATCAATAAGAGTGTAACACCATTCATCATTTACTAGAATATATATTAAATTTACTTGTACAGTATAGTCACCTTGACTTGGAGAACGACTGGGTCATTTATTCTAATTCTCATGGAAGACAATTAAGGCTTGTGCACTGATATCTCGGACTGGCCAAATCTTGTAACTTTATCCTCAGGATGTCTAGCAGGGAATAATCTGATTCTGGGTTATATTCAAGCAGGCCTATTGGAAAATGCTTCTTACTGTGTGAATATGCATGACCTTTAAAAATTATAAAGTTCGTAACAAATTTCCTATAGACAGAGTTAACTTAATTGAAGACAAAATATTAATATTTTATCTTCAAAGTTTCTATATATATTAATTCATAACTTTATAACTGTGATATTTGGTAATATAGTTGATAGAAGTTTCTAACAAAAAAAAATTGTTATATCATGAACCAACTTATAAAAATCTCCACTTTTTCATAGAATAAAAGATATCAATACATTACTTTGCGATACGATACTTTTATTGTAGCATGTCGTATCTCAATACATCCATTCAACTCTAATCACTACAAGTCCAAGGATCTGTGTCTCACAATATTCTATTATCTCCCTTTACAACTTCAGTGTGTATAAAGTAATTTCCATAAAGATATTATACTGTTCTCTAGGGCTTAATGTTACTTTCTGCTATCTTTAGATCAAAGTCTATATGTTTTATATAAGCCAATTTTCTTTTGTTGAGTAATAGCTTTTTACATTTTATTTGGAGAAAGGATGATATTAGGACCAAAGTTTATTCTTATGATTTGAAAAAGATTTTTATATGTAGTCCAAAATAATGCCTTATGATGTACATATAATTTTTTTTGTTATATTTTTCTCCTCTTTAGAGCAAATTATTTGAATTTACCAACCAGACACAAGAAGATTCTAATAATTCAAGTAATAGTTTTCATGCTTTGAAAAATGAAATCCGGTTCTTTGGTTAAAGGGATCATCTTTCTTTCAATTGCACACTCCGCATATGATTATTGACAAGGTGGAAAACAACCGACTGGAGATTTTTGTCTCCTTGTGTGCCCATGCCAGTCGTTGTAACTCAAGACAAGACTCTAATCGGTGACAAAAGTTTCTGACCAAAACCTCTCGTGTGCCCGCACCTTTAAGCAGAAAAATTTTTAAAAATGTTTTTTTCAATAGATCGAGCAGCAGTAAAAATGTTGAAATATCCCTGCCTGTGAGAATATATTCTGGTTTATATAGAAGAAAGAATAAATGTCATAGAATTGATAAGTTACAAGTTGTCTATTGTACAGAATATCACCCCTAACAACCAGACCAATGTTGAATATCAGCAATTATTGATTGTTGAATTCCTGAAATTCCAATCTTGAAATAAAGCGTGTTTATTTTGCTACATTATCAATAATTTATTCTTTAAATATATCACTCCTGTGATGTTTGGGGTGGGGTTTCCAACATTAATAGTTTAATTCTATAAGAGGCGATGATTCAATTAAGTCAAATATGTGACTCATGGACTCTTACTAGGGTCTTTTTCTATGCATTGGGGGTACAAAGGAACATTTCCACCCACAAAAAAGTACTTTGATACCCCCACTTCATTTTTAAGAAATGTTCAAACATGTTTTTTGTAATGTTTTATAGATTTGGGTGGTTTTGAAACACTTAAATGAAAATAGACACTTATTGAGTTTGGGGGTTGATTCCAATATCTATGGCCTTGACCTTCAGTACCATTAACAAATGACTTTTTGACAGGGGCATCAAAAGTTATTGGTTCAATTATTCCAGATGAAGTTTGGCAAAGGGTAGACTAAAGATCCGATATGATTGTTAATTTTTGTTGGTGCCAAGATCCATCCAGGTCCTCTAGCAAAGTTGTTGATGTTGGGGATGGACTATTAGGCAAAAAACACCATTTTTCTCAAAATTAGATTATATTCATGTGTTCATGGGACATCATGAATATTCATTACCTTGGTCCTAAATACAAGAGTCACCTCTTAAAAAAAACCTTGATCAATGTTGGTATAACTGAAGTGAAACTATTGTACTATTAAAAATATACTAATGATGATTGGAATGGTATATGTATGTATTATTAAGTAAATACCGAATTGATTTTTATTGTTGTTAGTTGACATTCCATAGATTCCACAGTCTTAACGGTTCGATAGTTGTTACAATACATTAAAACACTTCAAATAGCTCTGAGCAACAACACAGGACAAGCATAGACTTGCTTTCTAATAATTACTCTTTCTTGTAGAAATACCTTGCTCTTAAGCCATGTGATCTGATCTTGCTTTGAAATCATGATCATTTGTTAACCAAATTTGCCTCGCTTTCATGTATTGGTCCATGGTCATGACATGCTCAGTAGGAAATTGTTTATTCTGTAGTCAAGGCCTGTTTTATGATCTTGCATTGATATCATGGTATGCTTTGTGATCAAGACATGCTTCATGATCATGACTTCCTTCGTAATCATTACATGCTTCCTTTGAGATAATGACATGCTGTGTGATCATGAGTATTTATAGGTATATGATTGATTTGCTTTTGGAGAGCAACATGATTCTTGCCTATGACTTCCCTTAGTGGCAAAGACAAGTTTTATAGAAATAGCACATTGTTTTGCAGCCATGACAGGCTTTGAAGCGTGGACAAACTATGTTGAATAACACCTGGCCTTGTACAAATGAGATTTGTGGAACATGGCAGGCTTTTGTGACAGTGACTGCAATGTCAAATGGCAAAGATGCTCTCTACACCAATGTTCTTGTGACTCAAAATTCTGATGGATTTTAATTGAAAATTTCAGAAACACCATTGACTGTTTTTATGTCACAGGTTTCATATTAACATGACTGGCTGGCTGAATTAATCATATCAGAAACCCTGAGTAAATATGTTACAGAATATAGTGGCTTTAACATATTCATTTTATCTACACTTATTAAAATAGTTGAAAAAGAACCTGTTTTAATTTTCAACTATTAACTTTGATAAAAACTCTAATATCAGGAATTCCTGAAAGTCTTTTAGCACCGCTGTTCTAAATATACCTTGCTATTTTTTTAGTTGTTTAGAAATAAACTGGAATCATGTGCCTATGAATCATAGTAAACATTACATACAGTTCAACTGAGGAGGTAAGTATGTCAGGTTGATGGAATAAAAGACTGAATAGAAGAATGAATCAATGAATGAATAGAAGAATGTATGAATGAATAGAAGAATGAATCAATGAATGAATAGAAGAATGAATCAATGAATGAATAGAAGAATGTATGAATGAATAGAAGAGTGAATGAATGAATAGAAGAATGTATGAATGAATAGAAGAATGAAAGAATGAATAGAATGAATGAATGAATAGAAAGTGAATGAATGAATAGAAGAATGTATGAATGAATAGGAGAATGTATGAATGAATAAATGAATGAGTGGATGATTGTATGAATGAATAAATATGAATGTTTTAATGAATTAACAAAGAATTGAATAATTTGATAGATGGATTAAAGAGTGATAAATAGATGAACTTAAAATGGAATGAATGAATAAATTGTACTCTTTGTAAGCTGAAGTCAACAAGGAATTGAATAATTGGATAGATGGACTGGAGAAATGATAAATTCACAGGTATGAATAAAAAAGTGAATGAATAAATAGATGAACTGAAAAAATGAATGAATGAATGAATAGCTTGTACCGCATGAAAGACTGAGTTATGGATTGAATTGTCGATAGAATGGAATTTCAAAATAACTTTTGATTAAAAGAATAAGGAATATTTCAGTAAGTAAATCAAATGTTGGATGAATAAATTCTCGGAAATTAACAATCAATCATTTTGGTAAATGAGTTGAACATGACCGGTTAATATGACCTAATCATTTGAATGTGACATATTGTTTGATTATCACACATATTGCATAACAATTAAATTAAATGAAGTCTGAAAATTTTAATTAAGATAAATGTATGTCATGACAGATGAGGTTATAGTGTGTACAGGTGAAATTGGACCTTAATGATGATGAAATATTAAATCAAATGAAAATATTTAGACTTATATGATATTGACACAGGTGATGTTTTGATTGTTAAAATTTGCTTCAAATACACTGTTTAACTTAAAGGGACAGGTAGGCCATTTTTTTGAACCGATCATACTTTAGTCTCAGAAACTGGATTTTTGTAGCAAAGCCAATCAGTAATAGTGTTCACAGCTCACTATCGAAATTTGAGCCTTCAAATCCATATGTGTCCAGAATTATCTGCGTTTGAATGTTAAAATGACGACTCGTCAATTTAAGATACTCTATGATATATAGAAAAGACATATATAGAAATAGTGAGTAAAATTCCTAGTTTGAAGTATTTTTAAAGGATTTATGTGATTTTCATACATTTCTAGTACGTCTGAAGACTTTACTTATATTCAAGATTAAAATCACCCCCCCCACCCCCCACCCCCCACCCCCAAAATGGCACAACTGTCCCTTTAACTTGGGGTTAAAGAAACCCACAAAAGCAATAGCAGTGGATTAGATATATCAAATGACTTGTAGGCTTAAGCACTGAACTGTTATTTATGATATACCGAATAAAATGCCCTTGATGTCTCAATAGCCTAATCTTCCACTGTATATTTTTATTGTTCGGGAATCAAATGTCAGATTTTGATTTTAAAAAGTTTTCAGGGCCAAAATTAAGCTGATAAAGGAAATACTTTTTTCCTATTTCTTAGGACAAGGCTTAGTTTGCTCTGTTATTTTCTTTGACTTCTTACACAATTTTTGATTTTCTTTTCTTTTTCTATTTTATGTTTTCATGGATAATAAATTCCTTTTTCGTTGTCAAACAATGTTTTTAGTTCAAAACACGACATTTTAAAAAAACAACAACTTGATTTTCGCATGTCATTTTTTTGATAAATTCCCCATAAATTCCAATTTGTTATTTCAAAACAAATTTCGCCAAATCTTATTTTTTAACTCAGTGATTTTCCAATGTGTATCACTGATGATAAATTTTCAAGTTCTTTTTTTTTTATCTTGAGTCAGCGGAATGGCACGATGACAATACTAGTCTAGGGTCGTATTGCAGGTCATGTGATCAATACATTCCATTCTTCATTAACAACAACTTAATAGATCAGATAATTAGTTGGAACCATACATATCACACGCTATTCGCTTCTTTCTAATATTTTATTATTTTCGTATTGAAAGGTAGGTTTTATTTTATTACGTTTTAAGGATATTCTTTGGATTATTATTGTGTTTCATATTTATCTTATTAAATAGTGGATTTTAATTTGTTTTTGAAAATTGCGTGACAAAAATATTTTCTCACTGACGTTTCTACGAGGGCTAAAGTGGAGATATATATTTATGCAAGATATTAAAAAATTGGAGAATGGGGACGTCTCTGTAGAGACATCACCATATTTTATTATGCTTTGATCGTATACTTATAAAGTGAAATTTGGCGCTAAGTTAGAACTAAATCAGGGGTTTTCAACCTGGAAGTAATCACCCCCAAGAGGGTAATTTTGAATTATATTGGGGTAATGAGATGCTTTGTTACGTCTAGTGTAAATTGACTAGTATAAGTTAAGTTGTTCCATTCAGTTGAGGCATGATAGAGGTGTTATAGTACAGATTTATAGGGGAATGAGGGGGATGATAGTAAGGATTTATAGGGAGAAGGGGTAATAGTAAGGATTTATAGAGGGAAGGGGGGTAATAGTAAGGATTTATAAGGAGAAAAGGTGTGATAGTAAGGATCTATAGGGGAAAGAGGGATAATAGTACAGATTTATAGGGGAAGGAGTAATAGTAAGGATCTATAGGGGAAAGAAGGGGTTATAGTACAGAATTATAGGGAGAAGGGGTAATAGTAAGGATCTATAGGGGAAAGAAGGGGCAATAGTACAGATTTATAGGGAGAAGGGGTAATAGTAAGGATCTATAGGGGAAAGAAGGGGTTATAGTACAGATATATAGGGGAAAGGGGTAATAGTAAGGATTTATAGGGGGAAGTGAGGGTAATAGTACAGATTTATACGGGGAAGGAGGGTAATAGTACAGATTTATAAGGGGCAGGAGGGTAATACAATGGATAAAGTATCCTAAAAGGGGTAATTGAAAGAAAAAGATTGATAACCTCTGATTACTTAATGAACTAGACAGAACATAGATCAATGACTTGAGTCTCGAAAGAGATAAAAAATTAATGGTATAGAACAGGTTGAAGAATATAGGCTCAGTTATTCTTTCCTGCCTAGAAACCAGTCTTTTCATGTAATCCATGTTGGCATGACTTCATGAAGGTCACTGTCCTTAGAAACATATCAAGTGCCATGGTTTTATGTCGTGCTAAACATCAAACACGATTACTAGAATCCTGAAAGTTCCATAGAAAATAAATTGTGTCAGAATGGGGTTAATGACACCATTTTAATCCAGGGATTTCTACTCTCAATCATGAATTATTCAAGAGCGAATTGAGTCTGTCAGAATTAAGTCTGTCTTCGATTAAATAGACTAGCGCGAGGTAGTAGGTCGTTTTTTTTTTATTCTACATCACATCATGAACTCATTTCTCCTCTTGGACTTTCTTACTGTAGATATTAGATTGGTCCAAGTAATTGAAGTTATTTGGAAGGTCACTGAGGATCTTTTTTAAGTTTTGCCAACCATTCGTTTCAATCAGCTTTGATGTCCTTTCATGATTTTTTTGCTACTTTTAGTGAAACTTTACATGTAGTTCTGATATTCCATTTTTTGACCATCCCAAAACTCCATTTGACCTCAAAGACATTATACATGTAAGTGGAATAAGATTGATTTTTACCTTTGTCTTGTCTGCAACACGAAATGGCTAAAATTAAGAAAAGCTAAGTCTGAAACATCTGCCTCTATTCCAGCCTCTGATGGATATTTTGACAGTAGTCAGCTGAAGTAGAATCAGAAAAAGACTGTGTTAAAAGGGAATTTTCAAACCTCCAAAAACATAATATTGATATTAAGATGATGGTAAATTAGTGTTGGACATCACGGTAACTTTCGTTTTGTTAGTATCACGTGACTCTCTGACCTGAACTTTTGGTTGTGCACGCAGTACCCTTTTTCCATTTCCAACTGTCATCTTTAATGTACACAGTACAGAGGTTCCCAGTTTATTTTTGACCCCAACCAACTAATGCATGTTTGTGTTTTGATAGACTCTTGACTGTAAGGGAGGTAAGGACACCTTAAAGAAATTTTCTATACGTTTTATGTGTATCAGGGCCATTTATTGGCTTCTATGTGCAGCATTCCACATTTCTGTCAAATATCTTAAATATAGAAATACTCTTAGTGTATGTGATGTCACTTTCACAAAACCAAAAAAAGTCATAAAATGCTTTGTATTAATAGAATTGCAAGACCCACGTCTGACTGAAAATTGTAATGGTACAAATCGATTCTATCTGTGTCCCCGCTACACATAAAAGTTTAGAAACCAATTTACAATCCTTTTAATTCAGATAGTAAAATTAATTGAGTTGATGTTAACAAACAGAATTTATTTATCCTGGTGATTTGATATATAATCATATCAATATATTGATAGCATCAGGTGCTGACAATCCATTTTCTAAATTAACTTTTATTCTCTCTGAGGTGATCTCAGCTGTAGGTTGTTTTATTCAGCTCAGTTTTCCTGGTTTAAAAAATTAATGGATAATTATTACATTTTTTAAAGTAAGTGTGCCATTTAGCCCTTTCAAATATTTTTCAGTTTCTCAATGTATAAACAGAATAAACCTGTGTACACTGTAGAAATCTGCATAGCATGTCAATTTTGACTGACGTTGGCATTCGAAGGAACGAAGCAGCCACATCAATCAAACTCAATGATAAAAGTAGTTCTTTAATAGGCAGAACTTATGTTTACATTATGTGACCGCTGTTATCCAATCAAATTGCGTGATACTTGGTTAACAGAATGTGGTTTAATTATATTAACCAAAGAGGCCCAATTTCATGTGATGTTACATAATGTTAATGTTATCCTCTTAACAGTGAAAATATTTGATTATTGTACTCTTTTAGTTATATATAACTATATTAGAGTTCAGGGTATATGAGATTTTAGACACTCAGTGTTTAAAGGGTTAATGATATCATTTGCTTGGTATGATTTTGGTTCGTACTTCTAGAATTCATTATTGCAAATATTGCAAATTATAATAAGATCTTGAACCTTATTTCATTTCCATTGGTCATTTAGGACCTGTCCAAGATCTCACATATTTGGTGTCAAGAAATCAACTCACACACCAACCAAAACGTGTCGAAATGTGACACATTTCTCTAATGAACTCAGAATGAATAGTATCAGAAAGTGAAGGATAACTGTCATTTAATTAGTTTTAATTAGTATATAAATATCTTATTACTGTAACTAGTTTGATATTTTGTTTTGTCTGTTATCATTGTTACTATAGCAACGCATTGCTTTTGAAGAATATTTATTACTGTGAATGAAATTTTCTACACGGTCCCTGACGTTTATATTGGTTGAAGGTTGATTCATGTCGTTGACAATTGTTCACATGATCAACACTTGTAGAGATTCAAATGGTATGAAATGAAAACTTTTCTTTAAATGATTTGGCAAATAAAGATTTGCAATGTCTTGAAATGTGAGCAATGGGGCAAATTTCCTAGGACAGTGACATTTGCTTACTATTTTCCACTCTCGAGGGACCCCTAACAGGCTAACAGGCCCAGTCTGTATTAAACTGGGCTTTTTTCAATTCAAGTTAACGTCTTTTCCATGTCAGTCCCTCTATCCTGCATCACATTTGGCAATCCTCAGTAAAAGCTGAATCTATCTGTGTATTTTGTTGTGTCTTTGTGCGTGTGACTCTTTACTTCCTGTATTTTACAATAATTTATCAATTGATAGTAATATTGTGATTTGAATATAGTCCCTAGTTTTACAGTTTTTAGAGGATAATTTTAGGACCACCAGAATCTCATGATCATGTGACAATGAACGTAACTAGTTAACAATGACTACCATTCATTTGAGAATGAATTGGTGTTGGGGCTCGGATTTTGTACTTTTTAGCCCAGAGAACTCATTTCTGACTATTTTGAGCTGCCAAAAAACGTATCAAAATCTATATTGATTTTGCACAAAGAACTGTAAATGAATCAATTTTGCTGGGGCTTAATTTTCACTTGATGGGGCCCAGCCCCCACGGACCCCAATGGGGTGGTATGTCATAATTTT
The DNA here is from genome assembly GCF_000327385.1 of Lottia gigantea. NCBI lineage: Eukaryota > Metazoa > Mollusca > Gastropoda > Lottiidae > Lottia > Lottia gigantea. The sequence goes on from NW_008709259.1 coordinate 1,518,233, forward strand.
CTATTTCTTTGTTCCCATTAACTCTTCATTAACAAAAATATATCGTTTATTATTTTGTCATTATAAGTTTTCATCATCCATTTTTTCAGATCTGTTATTTATCATCTGATCTCTTTATGTGTATGAACATGAAAGGGTATGGAATAATTGCTGATGGATATGATAGGCGCTGAACATAGATCACAGACATCTCAGATCATTGTCGGTGCCATTGCTGGCATTATTCCTGAATAAATATTCAAGCTCAAGTTGGTTAATAGGGCCTAATATACGCCCAATAATCCAATCAGAGAGGAGAAAATGTGGCTAATTCTATTATCTTACTGGACATAACTTAGCTATCTCAGATTTGCTTCAAGACATTTTGATGTTCGGTGATAACAGAGTGGATTCTTTTTCACAACTATCTGTCATGTGATTGAGAGATGTCTTTGAATCACGCTTTTGAAAAATGATATAATTTTTCGCTTACTCATATACCATATTATGTATAGCAACAATGTTATATTGTGAATTAAAGTTGAAATGCCCAGTCTTTATTGGCATCAGGTGTTTTAGGATCATTAGCAACACCAGCAAAATATTGTAGTGGAACTTAATCAAAATAAAGTTTTTGGACTAGTTATTGAGAACATAGATACAGGTCTAGGGTTGCAATTGTTTTCAATAAGATGGATTTGGTCGTCGTTTTTTAGCACTGTCAAAGAGCTGAAAGATAACATGGGACTCAACTCTCAAAAGCACTGGCTGTAGCATCAGAATTTTGTTTTATATTCTTATATTGCTTAGTGAAGGATAATTCAACTGCTTTTCATTGTCGATACATGTCAATATACATGTAGCAATGTATGTTTTCTATCTCTCTCCATTTACTATGAACAAATAATGCTGACCTATGGTAGATCTTTAGGGCCGATTCAACCATTTTTTTTACTTTAATTGTAGACATGTCTTGTTGCTAGGAAACAAAGTGTTCTGCTTTAAGCCTGGTGGTGCCTATTCTAAAAGTCATTGTTCAGCTTGACTTGCTTGAAGATACACAGACAACCTTTGTGAAATAAAATGTGGCAGGATATGATATTATTCAGTAAAATGTGGAGCTCTCTAATCCTGGGGGTAAAATAAGACTATTAATCATCGATATTAATATACTTTCTAGACTCCATATTTTATTTGTATTATATCCTACTTCGGGTTGAAACATTAAAACTTCAACAAAATCTAATTTATTGCATTTGAAAATAAGGTGATGGTTGTAGCTTGAAGGCAGGGCATGTGCACTCCTTTCAGATGCCTCTCTACATTTCTGTTTATCAATTCTTGTTTACTGCTAGTTGAAAGTCTACCTCTATCTTAAGGGTAAAGGGGGGAATAGATGATGTATGGTGTCTGATGTGGTGTAAGGTGCGTGATGATCGAACACCGAACACGGTGCAGACACATTTTGATTTGCTGCCACTATTTTCTACTGTATTGATAATTCTGCACAAGACACTGCACATCATGCTGTTCCCACCATTATTTGCTACATATATTTTTCAAATGCAATGGCAACCACAGTGGGTTCCAGAGAGTGTTGAACGAAATTTTGTTTCCATTTAAACAGCAAAGAAATGCATAACTTTTTCAATGGGAATTAAGAAATCTAATGTATGTCATTTAGGTTGAAAATGTCTGCAACAGACCTGGGTATAACATGTACAGGAATGATCTTCAAAAGTCAAAAGTCAAATTTGAGTGAGTAGAGAGTTCAATAATGACCTGTTATTATGACTGTTGGTAGTGAGTGATATATTGGTCTAGATACTGCAGGCCATAAACATGTAACTTTTACTTTTTTAGTTGGAAAGTTAATGCTGTAATTAAGGTCTTTTGAATGTTAAACTTGCGATTCTTTTTATTTTAGACAATATACTGTGTAGGATTTCTGTTAACTGATATTTTGCTGTTTTTCTTTTTATTATTTTTGTGACAATGAAGATGTTAATTGTCCAACAGTGGCATTTCTAGGAAATATCGAGTGAGAGAGCTAAACCAGGGCCAATAAATTTTCTAGGAGGTCACCAAAAAATGTGTTTATCAGTTGTATATCATTTTTTGATAGTTGATGTTATTCAATATTTCAGAGTGATAACTTAATTGATGCTTGCAGTATCTCTTATGAACTCTTCGATCAATTGTAGTTCATAAAATTTCAAACGAGTCCTAGTGAACTTTATAGTTATTTTATTTAAGGATCATTTTTGATTCGCACAAAATTGCTTAATTTTCTATGGTATTAAAAAAATTTCAGGGTAACATTAACTTTCTTGATTTGACTGAAAAACAAGAAGAAGCTTCAATTTTTAGTCACTTTCAAAAAAGACATTGCAACCTGACCTTGAGCTAATTTAAAATGTCATTTAACAAAACAATAGACTTTGTAAAAAATCTCAAAGGCCTTGAAATGACTGTATTTTCTCTCAGGTTGAAATGAAATGATTGTTGTTTTCGTAACCTAATGACATGTCAATGATAATGTACATGATGAAATGTGTATATTGTATAATAGAAATACCAAGTTAACTATTCTTATTGTATAACATTACTACTGTGCTGTATTGTTCTATGAGGGAGAGGGGGGTGGGGGAATTGCTGGCAACTTATGATTCTGGTTACTAGCTGGTGTAGGGATTTGGATTGCAAGGTGACCAGGTAACAGAGGCACTAATGAATCTTAAAGGGGATTGTAAAGAAGTTTTTTTTATTTTTGTATGTGTATCGGAGCCTCTGATAGTCTATGTTTTTTGCAATTCAAAAGTGTTTCATGACATTACTAATCGCAAAGGGTCGTATGTGAGAAAGCATATTTTGCAATTAGTGACATCATCAAATGCTTAGTTTTAGTGGAATTGCAGGAACCATAGAAATCTGATTGAAAATTATAATGGTGCTCATTGATGCCACAGAGCCCTCAATACACATACACAATTTAGAAAACCCCTTTAGAATCACTTTAAAGGCAGTTTTAACCATTTGACCACTGAACAAAATGGCCTTTGTTCACTTACTGACCAGAAGAGACAACTAACTTAGCTCGCAAAGACATAAAAAAAGGTAATCAATATCAAGAAAGAAAGAAACAAAACTTTGAAAAAAAATTCCCAAAAAACAGGAAACCTCATTATTGATGTTAATCCTACAACAAATGTGTCTGCTACTTTAAAGTATCAAATGTGACTAAGGTGACTCATATCTACAAAAACACAGTTTTTTTCAAATAAAAAATATTAAAAATCATAACATATTATCATATATATGATAGATTAGTCACATTATATAGACACACTGACATTTTCCATGACAAATTAATGTTTGCTTATCATTAGTAGTACAATGCACTAATACTGTATCTTAGTGACTTTCGCATACCCTCAGGGACTGGTTAGGTGTATTTTTTTTTTAAATTTGTGTACAATTAAAGGAATACTTAGAATGAACATTTTATATATATATTCATCAGTAGATATACCTGGTGTCATAAATAATATAACAGGATCCTTATATAATCTGATAAATCTAAAAAAAATTAATAATTATCCATAAATATGCGATTAACTATTGAAAAACGCTTAATATCATGATTAAGCGTTATTCAATAATGATTTAGTTTTATTAATTTTTCAATTTTCTAGATTTTACAGGGATTCTGTTGTAACTTTATGACACTAAGTAAGTTCACTGATGAATATATACTCATATTGACCATTCTTGAGAAGTTAAATTTTATGTTCATTCTAAGACATAGAATAAATAGTAATATCTGTAATATTTTGATATACCATTTAATAAAGCTCAATTTCAGCTCGCCCTAACATTTTTTTATATTCACTGCTACAAACAGCTGAAATTGAGATCTATCAGCTTGTGATGCAATTTCAAGAAAATTATATTTATTTGAAGAATATCTTAAAGTTAGATGGCTGCAAATTTTGAACAAAATCTTATAAACATGTTGAAATACTTATTAAATTTGAAAATACTGTTTACATTGTCCTCAGTATGTCCTGTTTATACATTGTTAAGGGGCAATACCATGCAGTGTGCAATAAGGGAAAATTTTGTCAATATTACCAATTTACTTACTAGAAAATTGAAGATATAGCAATATCATTTTCTAACATTTTTATCTACTAAAAAGCTTTTAACTTTATCTGTAACCTATAAAATGTTCAAGTTTAAAATGATATAAGATAACATGGAAATTGCCGTCTAAAATTTCTTAAATTCTCATTATTCCTGTAATGTAGTGTTATCTAAAACTTGAAATTAGAATAATTCTCATTGCATTCCTATTATATTTGAATATGTTTTCATTTTCATGCCAATGTCAAATTACACATGGTTCAGTTATCTAATTTAAAAATAATGTGTCTTACTTTGGTAACAGACAAAATGCTACAAATCATTTGAATTAACAGAATGCAAACGTAAGGAATAAAGGTTGTAACATTTTCATTGAAAACTATGTTAAGAAAGCACAGGCTCAGGAGGGTTAAAGTGGCACTGTCTACCATTATATCTATAAAATTATGTGGCAAAGATTTGAGAAACAGTGGTTTATTTCGATGGTAATTTTTGGTCCATATAAGGTGAACATGATTTGTAAAAGGTACAAGTATTCTTTATTATAAACTATGTTGTCATTTTTGCCAGACGTGTTCACGATGAGTAATTAATAAAAAAGTTATTTAAGGTGTGTGTATAATAATCTATCAATATTAATGTCATTCTCGACTAGTTATAATAGTCATATTAATATTCCATATTAAATACTTGATACATTGTATTGATAATATTACACATGGACATGTACAGTTATAACATTGCATATTCAGTACTTGATACATTGTATTGATAATATTACACATATACATGTACAGTTATAATATTCCATATTAAAATACTTGATACATTGTATTGATAATATTACACATATACATGTACAGTTATAACATTGCATATTCAATACTTGATACATTCTATTGATAATATTACACATGGACATGTACAGTTATAATATTCCATATTAAATACTTAATACATTGTATTGATAATATTACATATACACATATACAGTTATAACCTTGTATATTAAATACTTAATACATTGTATTGATAATATTACACATATACATATACAGTTATAACATTGCATATTCAATACTTGATACATTGTATTGATAATATTACACATATACATGTACGGTTATAATATTCTATATTCCATATTAAATATGTATGATTTTAATATTCTATAATTGTTTTTTCGTGTACATGAACAGTTATAATATTCCATATTAAATATGTATGTTATGATTTTCCCAATTCCTTATGAACAGGAATAGTTATAATTAGTTATAGTATTTAATATTTCAAATGAATATGAAAAGTTATAATTAGTTATAATAATACTTCATATGTATATGTGTAGCTATAATACTGGTATTTCATATTTCACTTGGCATTATAGTAAGTTATAATTATAATATTTCATATGGTATTAAGTTTTTGCGAGCAAATTTAGAATTGAATAAAATGGAATGTGAACATTAGCAAAGCAAAGTTACTTTCAGATATTTCAGATAAAAATGCTGTGAAATTATTGGAAATTTTGATTGAATTTTGATTTAAGTACCGAAGGGTGTGAGGAATTTAAATGGAAAAGTATTCCACTTTCATAATACTAGTTTAAAGTCAATGTTGGTATTAACCAACCTTGTGACCAATATATTACACTTCTAACTTCATTCATAGAATAATCTGGAATATTGCCATTTAAAGATATGGTTTAGGTTCATCAGAAAATCTTCCTGAAAAGTTGTGTTTAAGACATTTCTTAGTTAGTTAGAGTTAAAAAAAATAATATTTACTGATCAAAACTTCCATCGTGATCAAAAAAAATTCTGTTTAAATGATCCATTGGGCATGACTCCATCACATTGTATTTTGAGTAATGTTTTTGAAAGAATTACACAAGATCCAATTCTAAATTTTCTGTCTCCAATACCAAAATGATTAAGATAAACTTAGAACTGGGCAATATACCGCTATCATGATAAATACTGGTATAGGAAACTATATTGTCACTAATATTGCCTGATTAAAAAAAAAAAATGTTACATATAAATGGTACTTATCATGATATATTGTCAAATTTTAATCCAGATATCATCATTTTGTATCAAAAACCAGTAAAAACCATACTAAAGAAATATCGTGATATATACCCATATTGTGATATATTAATGCATAATATCGTGATATCCACTTGGACCAAGTATCTTAAAATGACAAGTTGTCATTTTAACATAAACATACAAACGTAGATAATTCTGGATTTGAAGGATCAAATTTCAACGGTGAGATGTGAACACTATTTCTGATTGGCTTAGCTAAAAAAATTCCTTGTTTCTAACACCGAAGTATGATTTGTCAAAAAGAATGGCGCTTCTGTCCCTTTAATAACCAATCAAATCAAATATACAATCTCCATACAAAAACAGAAACAGACTGCTCCTTTAACCATATTTAAAATCAAAATGATGTTTTGGTTGTTCATGTTCATGACAATGTACATTTGTATCATATAAATAAAAAAAATGAAAAAGGGTGACTGATACTTTAACATTAATATATTTGAAATAAAACATTAGTGTTTGTTGATTAGGCCAGTGGCAGTTTACAAGTCATCAGTTAGACTAGATGATTATTTATTATATTATGTATTAGTTTACTGAGTAGTTTATGAGTTATTGTGGTTTTCGGATATAGAGGTGTTAGAAAACTTTCTGTGAATCAAATTTGTAGGTATTGGTTTGGTTGAATTCTATATTTTTGTGGTAGATTAAGCTTTGTTCCTGTTTTTTGTGGAATGCATTAACCACAGACGTCTGATTGAAAATTGGAATGGTGTACATTGATGCTGTCAGTGTCCTTGATAAACATAAGAAATTTAGAAAACTCCTTTTACAATCCCTTTAAATATCTTGACTACCAAAAAGTATAGAATTGAGCTTGCCATAACCTTCAATGATATATTTAATGAATGCACAATGAAATAAGAATTTCATGAAAAATATTTTCGAATAACGAATGGTGGTTTGTTACAAATTTCATTAGTTTGGAACTTAAGTATTTTTCTATGAGAGGTGTTTATCATAACAGATATTTATGGAATTTTCATGTTAGTAGTCTTTGACATCTATTTTCAGGAAGTGTTCCCAAAGAAATTCCTATTTCTGTAAGTGATACATCAATGGTGGTGTTATGTTTACTTGACAATATGTTTCAGTGATGATTATGTTTTGTGGAATTCAGACAATGACAATTTGTTGACTAATTTACTCAGGAATTTTTGATAAAACAACATCTGGTATTGCATGCAGAGTAATTTTTTTAATTGGTCATTCCAGAGGGAAACCTGCTCCAAAAGACAATATTTTCATATCTTAGGACAGTTAACATTTATTTACAATATTTTTTTAATCTTTGGATAGTGAACACTTATTTACAATTTCTTCAGACCTTCAGACAGTGAACATTTTACAATTTTTTTTTTCTGACCTTTGGACAGTGAACATTTAAAAAAAAAATTTTCGGATCTTTGGACAGTGAACATTTTACAATTTTTTTTTTTGGATCTTTGGACAGTGAACATTTTGAAAAAATTTTTTTCGGATCTTTGGATATTGAACAGTTATTTACAATTTCTTTCGGTTCTTTGGATATTGAACAGTTATTAAGAATTTTCGTGTACTTTTTTGTAACTGTTAGTGTTTGTGTGAAGAGGTTTAAATTTTTCGTGGAATTTTCTGTTTAACTATTTCCATTCAAAATGGCAGACCATCATTATTATTTAAGAAGTAAGTTTACACTTTTATGTTTTAACTTTTGCGGTCAGAATATATCAGGGTTAGAGGACTCTTACATGGGGTATGCACTTGAAATTTAGATAAGAGTTTCAAATATTAACACCAGGTTATAGCATCATAAATTCAGACTGATTCCAACAAATTTCAGTCCATCTGAGCCAAGGCATTTCCTTAAGCAGCTGTCAATTGAGCAGAATATGGAGGCTTAGTTTCGGAAAAATGGTAGAAAAACGTGAGATATTTTTAAATCATGAGATACTATAACATTTCAAACTGACTTCAAAGTTTTGCAGGAATATTGGAGATTACCATTCCTGATATTTAAGATTTAATTATAGAAGTATGATAGATAATTTTAAAATATCAAAGGCCATGCCAGAGTTTGTGGTTCTTTTTTTAGTCATCTGCAAGGTGCTTGGGTTAGAATTTTTTTTAATGATGCCACTGCCAGTGCTTCTAATAGTTTATCCAGTACTCTCAAATCCTTTCTCTGACATCACAGCTTGAAATATTGTATAAAGGATCAGCCCATAAAGATATGGGTGAGAGTTTATGGTTCGACTTAAGTCTAACTTAAGTCAAAGTTTAGGTTAAGTATGAGCGCTGCATATGGCCCTTAGTGTATTGACTAAAAGGCATTACAATTATGATGGAACTCATTTGATTTATACTATCATTATATAGCATGAATATGTGTCAGATATCAATATATCATGTCATATTCTATGATAATAATAATACAAGTAAAACCACTCCTTTTCTACTGAAGGCATTTAATTTGTCAATGCATTTTAACTAAATGAGTCAATAACTCTAATAGTCAAATATTATAATTATTACAAAGTATTGATATATTTTATGCCTGAATGCTCACTTAATAATGATAGAATACTCACCTGATGAATACTATATTTAATGGCTACATAGTAATATTTTGTATATTGTAAATAGTACTGTAAAATTGAATATAAAGTTTAGTAAAATATTTTTCTGCTCATAACTATGATAGAGGAAACAGGCAATGCCATGCAGTGTCCAATGAGGGTAATTTAGCCTAAAAATATGCAGTGAAGCCACTCCCATATTATAGTATGATCAACGATTACATAATACAGTGGCTTTAAGCTATAATAATAAGGTTAGGCTGTACTGGAATAGTTGAACTGTTAGGTGGCTGAATGTCAAATGGTGAAATTCCATCCAGTTTATTAATATATCAATCAAATACAGCCCTAGATTTTATCATATTCTGGAGTATGTGATTATATCTATAAATATGACCAGTTTGTAGTTTTGAAGCTTTTAATTCTATGAAGAAGAGCGTGGGGGATGGGACAATATATGAAAAATGCCCACCAAAGTAAAAGTACTATCATTGAAATTTGATAGATGTATAAAAACATAGTGAGAACAGTTATATCATACATAAATATCATGTTACTATATAAAAGGAAGAGGTGGGAGATTGTGGGAACTATTACATCTCTGATATTGAATTTCAACATGTTGTTGACTAACTAGAAGCAACATGTTACATGTACCAATTAAGTTTACCAACACGGAACTTGTCAACATGTTACATGTACCAATTAAGTTTACCAACACGGAACTTGTCAACATGTTACATGTACTAATTAAGTTTACCAACACGGAACTTGTCAACATGTTACATGTACTAATTAAGTTTACCAACACGGAACTTGTCAACATGTTACATGTACTAATTAAGTTTACCAACACGGAACTTGTCAACATGTTACATGTACTAATTAAGTTTACCAACACGGAACTTGTCAATTTATGTATATTTGAACCAAAATTAACTTTTTTTTATGAAATGTTCATAACCAAGTGTTGATTTCAGATCTAAAATGAATAATTTCTTATATTTATGTTCAACAAAGTTAACAGTCCTCGTATGAAATGGTCAAAAACCATTGTACAGCGCATGGCAATTTTTTTTAAAATGAATTTTATTTATCAGGGACACTTGAGAACAATCATTTTCACCATTCCAATTTTGAGATAGATGTCTGTGGTTCTTTTATTTCCACTAATGATGTCACTATAGCAAAAGCTGTTAATAATATTTAAAGACCTTTGGGATCGTGACATAATAATGCATAATTTTAATGGACTTGCAAGAACCACAAGGCTCTGACTGAAAAGAAGATGCTACAAGTATCTCTTTTAATAGTAAATAATTTTAAAAACAAATATCCGGACTATATCTTGATGAGAAGACACGTGCAAAGTAATTGCAGTATGACATATATCACTTAGAGATACAAAGGCAAGCATTAATGTCAGAACTGTACTACATTGAACCAAAAAAATTCTGTAAAAAATCCACTGCACTGTAAAGAATCCATACAAAATATAATATACAGCAGTCACAGACAGATTTTTAAGTATTTTCTAGAGCTTTAATCAGTAATATGGTATCTGTACCAGCCAATCAGTAGTTAATACGGGCTGTTATCAGGTACCAGAACATGATAAACATGATAAACACGATAAACTTTATCATTTCTAGATATCATATCTCCTACCATTCCACTGGTAATTTTTTAAATCAATGTTTTTATGATTTATCACATATTAAATGTTTTTTCGCTAAATTTCTTTAATTCTGTGCCAAAGGAACAAATAGGAAATTACAGATGGATTGAAGGTGGTTGCAGAGTGAGACACATTTCTTGCCAAGAATTTTAAATTTTTAGAATTTATTTTCCATCTGACGAGTCATATTAAGTTTCTGCTGAATGACAGCCAATCAAAAACCACGTCATGAAGACATATTATTTTATTTAACTTGGGCTCGACGCTTGCTTACTAGCATGAAATTCCAGAGTTTGATTCCAACATAGGTTTCAATAATTGCAGATTTGCAATTACTAGTGATGTAAGTTGCACATGCTGAAATGGTAAATTTGTTTTAAGTTTTGAATGCTAGATTAAATTGTAATCTTTGTCTACCTTTAAAGAAACGTAGATACTTAAAAATCGAACAAGAGTAAGGTTTCGTGTGGAAGTTCTAGAAGAATTCACAGCATGTACTTGCCTGCAGATCAAATGCACTTCTAGTTGTTCCTTCATTGGATATTGTCTGTCATGAAGGAGACCAATGCCAGTGTTTGAAACTTTCCCTCACACTACCATAGCCAAATCCGGTGCAAAAAGCAGGATGCAAAACTCCATTTCATTTCAATTGATTATTTAATCTTCTAGAATGATATTAGTGCTCTTTAGATGAAGTCTCTGAAATATTTCACCAACTGATAATATAGTAATTATGAGAATGATATATCAATTGGTCACAAGTCATTCAGTTCATCACCATGGACTATTTTAAGCTTGAGCCAAATAACAATGATACAGCCTGTGGCTAGTTAACTATTAGAGCTATAAATATTACTAAATATTAAGACTTATAACTTTTATATTTATTACCCAACTATTGATGGTAAATTTTTCTTAAAGGGACATATCGGCCATTTTGGGGAGTTGATTTTAGTCGTGAATATTATGTAATTAGTCTTCAGTGAAATGTATGAAAATTGTATAATTCCTTTAAAAATACTTCAAACTAGGAATTTTACTCACTATTTCTACATATGTCTTTTCTATATATCACAGAGTATCTTAAATTGATGAGTCGTCATTTTAACTTTCAAACACGAATAATTCTGGACACACATGGATTTGAAGGGTCAAATTATGACAGATTTCACTATTAATGACTTAGCTAAAAAAAATCGTTTCTGAGACTTAAGTATGATTAGTCAAAAAGAATGGCACCCCTGTCCCTTTAAGGCAAAAAATGTTGATAATATTTCGAAAGTAGGACAACAGATTTGTGTGCTGTTTGCATGTGCACCCCTTTTTGAACAGTGGTCAGAAAAAAATAATGATATTTTTAGGGGAAGGGGGTAGCTACCCTGTCACTCTGTTGCTTACCTTGATGCCTTGTACGCCATCTCCATCAAATAGTACCGGTATCATGCAAAATTCCAATTCATTTCATAGTAATATCATTATACAATAGGCCATGTAGTACAAAGAAAATTTTGTAAGAAGGTTGTGGTATACCAATTCACTAATAATTTTCATTAGGAATTAGTATTCCATTGGTACCATGTGGTTTAATGAAGGTACTTCTGACCTCTTTATGATTTTATCAGACATTAGAGAATTACTGGAACAGCTTTCCCAAAACCATCTCAGCAGAGTTTATAAAAAATTAATACACCAAGCGTTTCGGGCGTAGCTTTCCCTTCTTCACATGTAAATGAGAATTGAAAAGTATATGCTCAATCATTTTTTTATTTTCAAAGGTTTTTTTTTCATACCTAACCTTAAGTCAATCTGATGATTTTTTTGGTCCATTGGAACTAATGTAATCCTTATCATCTGAAAGATCTTAATAGCAGATGATATCATAATTGTCTTTACTTGTAGAATTACTCAGGATTACATGGTTTCCATGGAAACCAATTTCACTTATGGAATACTGCAAAAACGTCCCATCTTGCAATAAAGCTACAGTTTAAAGCGTATTAATATGATAAATATGCCGTAAAGACAAACATAAACACACTGTGTTATAACACCCTTTTCTAAATATAACTGTCCTGATGAGGGTTGTGTATCCGAAATCTATTGGTAGCATGAGATAAACTATACTTAATTAGACAAAGTACAGGCATTGAAGTACAGGCAAAAATGATGACAGTTTGTCTCGATAGCAACCATAGACATTGTTATATCACTTGCAGACCGAACAAAACATAACATTCTCACGCTACATTCCCTGATAACAAAAAATATTTCTGTTTTTTTTATGATGGACACTTGTTTTTTTACTTCAGGTAGTTATTAGGATAAGTAGATTAGTATAGTTATATCAAAGTTGGTAAAGGTCGTTTCATAGGTCATAGATATTGCTTTTCATATACGTTCTTGTTGAAAAATTTGACCTTGATTGAAATTTGAATTTTTGATGACTGTACCAACCTGTTATATGATTCTGCTTTGGAAAGATGAAATAGAGCTTCTTCTTAGGTTGGTTTTTTATGACAATCAAATTATCAAATGTCATTCCAGATAAGCCTAGATGCCTACTATCTTCACCAACTATTGAATGTTCCGTGTTTGTTCTGAGGAACTAAGGGAGCTCTGATCATCATTTCTTCTCTAAAATTTGTTTCCGTGCAAAAGTTCATAGAGGGTTACCATACACTTGTTAATGCTATTGAGACTTCACCTCTGAAATTTCTGTATAATTAAACTTTGATGGTTTCATCCTCCATCATCCTGTTTTTAGTACCAGATATAGTTATATTTAAGTACTGGACTAATTTCATTTTTTTCTTGATGACATTTCTACTTGTTGGAAATTTCATTAAGAGCCAATAACAAGACCAAAATCACTCTTCATTCTGACTGAATCTAATTTTTTAATTCTCCAATATGTTGCTACATCCTAAAGAAATGACTTGGCCATTTTTAAATTGAGATTGTTTAATTAACGTTTATAGGATACATGGTGTCAAAATGTAATTATCTCCCTTGATGTTATTAAGAAAGAAGAGTATTTTTAGATCGATCAACTAGTTGTTGGAAATTATTCTACAAGACTTGACATTATCTTGATGAATCTTTGATAGAAATTTTTAAATTTTTTCCAACATAATATAGACTGGGATTTTCAATAAATGAATTTTCCCTAAAAATTGCTTGCTTTATTAATTATTGGCATTCAGTGGAAGCACCAGTAGGGGATATGGAGGGTGGGGGGGAGGTTGACATATGAAAAATGGTTTCTCTTTGTAGAGAACCCTCTCAGACAGTCCATAGGAGACTTGCACCTAAGTACTTTCCACAGAGATGCTGCACTTTAAATCTAAACCTTGACAGTTGTCCCCCCTTTTAGTCAGTCTGCGGCATATTTGTATCCCCAGTTTCTGGAATCTTGACACTGCCACAGTTGACATTACATCTTTGATATAGATACAAGCAAACAACTAAATATGATTAAAGCTTGTAACTTTTTAATTTGAGTACATAGTTTTAATACTCCATAAAATTGTCTAAAAGTATATAATTTAACTCGTTGAATCAACATGCATATAGACATTTTGCAGTTTTGTTTTGTAAATATCAACACACACACAAATCTTAGATAATAATACCTATAACCCTTCTCATACTATAATTTTTAGTTAACGATTATCTTCCCCAAAATATACTATCACAGTTAATTTTCCTATTTGAAAACACGTTGAAGATGCCTATGCCTATGCCTATGCTACATCGAATATTATTTTGTTTTTTTCCAGTGAATTTGTAAACATGGATCAATTAGTAGAAATAAATGTCTTTTTTAATTAAACAGTTAATAAATCATTAATGAATAATTCATATCGGCATGTTGAAAGTTGGTAATTAATTGGCTACACATCACTGATTTTTACTCACATGTCTTGTTTTCCATGTTAAATTGATTTTTTGCTTGGTTTAAACAATGATAGGAATTTGTTCATTCATTCATTCATTCATTCATTCATTCATTCATTCATTCATTCATTCATTCATTCATTCATTCATTCATTCATTCATTGAAGAACTTATAAATGAAATAGAATTTTACATTGCACTGTTCAGTGCCTTATTGGATAGATGCCCACTGTCATGGTCCTGGTACATAGCAATTTTCTCTGCCTTATTGGATAGATGCCCACTGTCATGGTTCATGGTACATATCACTTTTCTGTGCCTTATTGCATAGATGCCAACTGGTCATGGTCACTGACATCTTCAAATACTCCTATATTTTTGGAATATTATACCATATATTTTCATGAATAGTAGACAGTAACAATACTGGTTTCCTGTTGAAAACCTTTTTATCGTATAATATAATTAACACTATTACATATCATAACAAGATGAGGGTCTGGAACATTGGACTGTAATAATATGGCTGAGTAAAACGTGGCTTTTGTGTTTAGGCATTGATCCACATCCCGCACTTTTAAGGCATTCTTATATCGCTTTTGTGTCTTCCGAATTGTCAAAATGACAAAAATAAAATTAGTTGCTGTGTGGGTTTTTTTGTCAATTTTGGTTTGTCTTATTTGTATTTAATGGTTTTTCTCTTTCTACTTTCAGGTGCTATGGATAATGATGAACAAGTAGTCCCTGCTGACCAAACGTTTGGAACAAATGGTACAAATGGTACCACCAATGGAGCAGAACATCTCTATGATTCATCTGGTCCTTTCGATAGTTTTACTTCCGCCCTTACCGGAGCAGGAGAAAGTTTAAAGTCTGGCTTTGACCAATCAAAAGAGAGCTTCATGAACAAAATTGATGACATTGGAACAGATGTCAATGATCGACTGCAGGATTATGGAGACGATTTTTCGGAAAAGGCTCAGAATATGAAAGAGGCCATTCATGGATTTGGTGAACGAGTGGAGGATGATGTTACAGAAAAGACAGATCAAATGAAAGCTAGTTATTCCGAAAGCGCAGACCAGTTTCGAGAAAGTGCGAGTGAATTTCAAGACAGTGTTTCTGATAATGTACAAGATATGAAAGAACAAATGAGTGAAAAAGTGAACAATTATGGAGAAAATGTTTCCCAGCATGCTGAAGCCTTTGAGAATGACATCGAAGAACAAACTGACTACATTAAGGAGGGGTTTCGGGACCGATCTCAAGATTTTCGTGATAACATGTCTGATTATGGAAACGCCGTTTCAGAACAAATTTCAAACCAAGCTGAGGAGGCAGAGGAAACCATTTCAAACAAATTCCAGGAGTATGGGGAAAAAACAGATGTGATGTCTGATCAACTTTCCAACAAGGTCCAAGATATGGGAGAACATGTTTCAGATCAACTTTCCAACAAGGTCCAAGATATGGGAGAACATGTTACTGATCAGTTCCAAGATATCAGTGACAATGTTAGTACAATGCAAGAAAGCGCAACTGATGGAGCTTATGATATGAAAGAAAGTCTGGAAGAAAAATTTGAAAAATATGAGGAGCAACTCTCTGAAAAAGCCCAAATGATAAGAGATGATATTGGGAAACAAGCTGATACCATCCAAACCAATCTAGATGAATCCTGTGATAGCATGTCTGATGCAGTTTCTGAAAATATTCAGAACTTGGATGACAGTACCAGTTCGTTTGGTGAGAATGTCTCTGGAAAAGTTGAAAAATTTGCTGATAATTTGGAGGAGTTTAGAAACAGATCTGACAGTCCCACTGCTAGTTGTAAATCACTTGCTGGTAGCGTAGCAGATGATTTTAAAGAAAGAGCTGTAGAATTAGAACAAAACCTGGGTGAAAAGGCAGATATCTTTGAGAAACATGTCGATGAATTTGTTGAGCATGGTATGGGTGAAGTTGAAGATGGGTATAGCAGTATGATAGATCATGCAACTGACAGGGCTGATGATATTCAACAAAACATTGGAGCCTTTGCTGATGAGTCCAGACAAACAATCGGTTTTGTGGAACCAAATCTCCAGCATTCAGGTGAATTCGAGGGAGACATGGAATCAAATCTCCAGCATTCAGGTGAATTCCAGGGAGACATGGAAACAAATCTCCAGCATTCAGGGGATTTTCAGGAAGACATGGAATCAAATCTCCAGCATTCAGGTGAATTACAGGGAGATATGGAACCAGCTCTCCAGCATTCAGGTGAATTCCAGGGAGATATAAAATCAAATCTTCAGCATTCGGATGAATTACAGGGAGATATGGAACCAGCTCTCCAGCATTCAGATGAATTCCATGGAGGTATGGAACCAGATCTCCAGCATTCAACTGAATTCCACAGAGATATGGAGCCAAATCTTCAGGAATCAAGTGAGTTCCAGGGAGCACTTTCTGGTCAAGCTGAAGGATTTACTGAACAAACACCCCATTTAGGTGGACAGATACATGATGACTTTCAGAGTAGTACTGACAGCTTCCAAGACCCAGGATTGCAAGCAGCCTCTGGAGTTTCTGATAGACTTGATGATTCAGAAAGTTTTATTTCGGAAAAATCTGATCAACTTGCAGAGAGTTCTGAATCATTCAGTCAGGGAGCAGAAGTAGAACAAAGTGGTTTTGAGGACACAAAATCTATTCCACAACTTGGTTTAGATGGTGAACACATCAACAGTGTTTCTGATATTGGAACTGGTGAATTTTCTGAGAAGTTAGGAATACAAGACAATCAAGAAGTAAGCTCAGATCCTCGTGAGGCTTTTGTTGATGATGTCAGTGATACAGCATCACAAAACAGTGATGATGAAGAAGCTGATGTTGTTGAAATAGATGATGAGGAACCTGGTTGTCAACTATATACAGGTGAACCTGATCAAAGAGAAGAAGAAGTCACCCAAACTGAGATCAAAGCCCAGGATATTGAGACACCTCTTATTTCTGACTCTTTAGCTCCTTCAGAACAATTCCAATCAAGACCCACACATGATGAGTCATATGACTCCGAAGATGCTCAAAGATCTTTGGATGCTGAAATGATTTGCAAAGCAGATGAACTTAGCCAGGAGGAACACATGGAATCTGAAAGTGAACTTAAATCAGAAGAGACATATCAAGATGTACAGTATGAGAGGATGGAAGAGCAAGACAAAATTCCCAATGAAACTACTGACCAACCTGTTCAAAGTGAACTAACAGCTACACACTTGGACAGTTCAAATATCAAGGATGACCATCCACAAGATCTAGTAAATACACAAATGGAAGAAGAGCATCATTTCGGACAAGATGATCAACCTAAAGAGTCAATCGCAGATTCTTACACAGAAGAAAGACAAAATGATCCAGATGTTGTACAGCATGTGGATGAGCAAGTCAAAGAGGGCCAATTTGTTCCTGATGAAGATGAAATAGAGGAAGATGATTACACTGAAGAAGAGGATGTGTCTGTGGCCAGCGAAAAAGAATCTGAAGGATTTCTATCTGGTGGACTATCTGCTTTAAAAGACCAGGTAGTTGAGTCAGGAACAGCTATTATTGACACTGCCGAGGAGACAGCTCAAGCAGTGGTGGAAGGGGTATATGAAGGAGCCAAGAACGTCTTAGGGATGGAGACAGGTCAAGAACCTGATATGCTTTTAGCTGAGGATGATAGGATAGAGAGTCCTGTTACTGACCAACCTACACCTGAACCAGAAGCTAGCACTGATCTGATGAGCTCTAGTTTGTATGGAGCAGATCAGATTGAACCAGTTGACAGTTCAGTTGATGCAGCACCATCCATGGAACAAACAGATCATTTTGTTGATGATGCCCAACAGATGCAGAAAGAAGATGAATTGGTAAAAGATGAAGACCATGCATTACAGTTAGAAAATAATCAAATCCAGCAAGATCCGTTTGAAAGAGCAGATATGTCTGAATCACAAATCATGGATAGCTCTGTTGGTGATATGAAGGAGCAAGTTCATGATGGACAACTTTTAGATGATGATGCCCAAATTGATAGTCCAGTTGATGATGTTCCTGTTGCACCAGCTTCTTCTGATCTTATGAGCTCAAGTATGTATGAACCAGACCTTGATCAAAGTAGTGCCAATAATGATGTTCCCATTGATGCCAGTGGATCAAGCAGTACGGTTGAAGCAGAATATGAAAGTAAACATATTGAGGACAGCATAGCCTCAGAAGATTTTCCAGTTGCTTCTTCAGCACCTACTGATATCATGAGCTCCAGCATGTATGAGCCAGATTTACATGATGATGATGAATCTATGCAGAAGAATGTCATTGAGCAAATAGAAGATAAGCAGATTGGTGCAGATGGATCAGCTGACATGATGAGCTCTAGCATGTATGAACCGGATTTAGATGGTGAAGATCTTAAGAAGGATGATATTGAGGATAATCAAGTGGAACAGCAGGGCATAGATAGATCTGCAGATATGATGAGCTCTAGTATGTATGAACCTGATCTTGATACTGAAGCAGAGGAAAAGACACCTGAGTCCGACGAACCTCAAGCTTCTCAACTAGAAGGAGTATCTGCTGATGTCATGAGTTCTAGTCTTTACAAGCCAAGTGAAGAAGAAATGGTTGGTGAAATTGAGTCTGAGCAGACTTCGACCCAGAGTATTGAATCAGTGGAACTTGAAAGTCCAGCTGTCATTAGACAACAGCCAGAAGAAGAGGACCAAAGACAGGAACAAATTCCTGCAGATGATGCATTTGCCAGAGATGATGTCCAAAGTGAGCCTTCTGTGCACAGTGAAAAAGATGTTGCTCCAGAACATGAATCTGCTGTGGATGAAGTTCAAGTAGAGGAAAAGATTGAGCCAGTTGCAGACAAAGTAGAGGAAGCAGCACCAATTATTGAAAGCACAAAAGAGCCTGAACCTTTAATTGAGCCTCCAGTAGAACTAGAAGCCCTTAAAACAGAGGATTCCTCAGTAGATGCTGAACCTATTAAATCCCAAGAAGAAGAAATTGCTGTAGTTCCACAAGTAGCACCAGTTGTTCATGAAGTCCCTAAAGCTCCAGAACCAGTGCAAAAGAAGGAAAAGCCTAGTACAAAACCATCTAGTCCGAAGAAATCAACCCCTGCTGCGAAAAAGCCCACAGCTGCAAGTCCTCCTAAAAAGCTTGACACTAGTCCTCGTAAACCCATGAAAAGTGCTGAAAAGGTACCGAAGAGTCCTGAGAAACCAATGAGAAGTCCAAGTAAGTCCAGACACTTGGCAACTTCCCCCAGCAAACCATTAACCAATGGAATTGTAGATAAGAAAGAGAAAAAAGCAATAGCGGCCTCAGTTACTGAACGTCTTTCACAACCTAAAGTGCGCCATGTTGAATTACCCTCCCCTACATCTGCCAATCAAGATAGATCCAGATCACGATCCAGTACTCGTAAATCACCTGGTAAGTATGATTTTAATTCATTTCTTACTTTATTTTACTTTGGAATAGTGAATAGCCACAAGAATTTCCTCTCTCACCACATCTTCCTGAAAAAATGTGTTGCTGCTGGTATAACTTGATGTCCAATGTATAAGCACTTTGCTCTTCTAGCAGCAGTTGTACCACAGACATACTGTCATGATTCATTCTATATATATCTGAGCAGCCTGTGAAAAATCTGTTATCAATTGGCATCTCTTAAAGGGATTATTAAGAGGTTTTCTAAACCATTTATGTGTATCAGGGACACTTGAAGCATCGAATTGCACCATTCCAATTTTCAGTCAGAAATTGTCGGTGCTTACAATTCCAACAATTCTCAGCTAATGATAAACTAACTAACTTGGATGTATATGGCTAACTCTGCTAATAATATCTAAGGGTATCTAACAATGAGTGGAATTGCAAGACATCTGGCTGTTCCCAATACATATGAAAAGTTTAAACACTTCTTTCCTATATCATTAACATGCTTCAGGTTATATTGAGATCAGTACATGTGACTAAAACTAAAACAGAAACTAAATTTTTCCAAATTATTATTCATTTTCTATATATATAATTGATAATGCATACCAGTAGAAATTGTAAAATGGGAAATAACTCTTATTTACATGTAATAGTTTATGAGGAATTTTTTGTTAGAAATTTCCTCTTCTCAAACATTATCTGACATTGTAAATAAAAACTAACTCCCAGAAGTTGTGCTAATACCATTTCTATTTTATTAGCAGGAGAGTTGCCAGGTTACCTGCGTGGAACAGTCAGCTCAAAGGTAAGAATTTTTGTCTTTTCTGCAAGCTGTTTATTAACATTAACATATCAAAAGGGATTGTAAAGAGGTTTACTAACAATTTCATGTGTATAAGGGACACTGATAGCATCGATTTGCACCATTTCTATTTTTCAATCAGTTGTCTGTGGTTCTTGCAATTCCACTTAAACTAAGCTGTTTATTACATCAATATTACAAAGATTCTTTATATCAGCTTCTGTGACGTCATAAAATGCTTACTTCAAGTGAAATTGCAAGAGCCACAGACATCTGAATGAATATTGAAATAGTGAAAATTGATGATATCAGTTTCCCTGATACATACCAGGTTCAGAATACCTATCAATATTACAATCCATTAAGGTGTATCAAAACAGTGACAAACTTGTTTATATACATTTATTTTAAGTTGCTTAGCATTGTCAAAGCAGGTCTTTAATTGCTTCAATTACATAAATAAGCTGCTTTTTTGGGATGGGGGGGGGGGAGGGCGGAGTGACTATGTTCTGTAACTGAACCTCTTCTCACCATTGAAAGAAGGAATAATCCATTCAGTTCATCAGCTGAATTAAAAACCAGAACAGTAGAAACCCATTTATTTAAGACAGGGACAGGTTCACCATCTGTTTGACCAATCATACCTTAGAAACTAATATTTTTGTCGCCCACTGGAATCTTGTCAATAGTTTCACCCACGGGCACGGGCACACGAGACAAAAATCTCCAGTCAGTCATTTTCCACCATGAAACACTTGAGGTGCCAGCACTTCAAAGGAAAATGAATCTGATTGGATGATGAGGGTCTGTCTTGCAGACGGAGACAATTATCAAACTTGTTTGACATCATAAATCTTGGTTGGAACGCGATAATCTTGTTGTGGGAGCACAGACACACGCAAGATTTTACTCAAGACTTTAATCTCTGACCCACAACATAAGCTAATCAATAATAATTTTAATGGCTCACCATTGAATTTGACCATTCAAATCCATGTGTGTCTAGAATTATCAACATTTGAATGTTAAAATGACGACACGTTTTCTTGAGACTTGACGTACAAAAGTCAAATACAGAAATAGAAAGTAAAATTCCCAGTTTGATGTATATTTGAAGGTATTAAGCATTCTTTCATACATTTCTATTACTTATGAACACTACTTACAAAGACTGAAATCAACCTCCCAAAAATAGCGAAACTGTACCTTTAAAATGCATAGTCAATATAGTCTAATGAAATAAAAAGTACAAGACCTGATGATAAGGTATAATTTATCAGAAGAATTAGATTAAAGTAAAATGATTTATAATGATAGAAATTAATAATATGGCAAGATAACCTAGTAAGAAATATATATCTTTAGATAACCTTATATCTTGGTTAATTTAGTTGATATTGGCCCTTAAGATTTAAATTGTCTTACATTATACAAACAAAAATTGTATATCCATCAAATGTTCTCAATAATGGCTATGCTATTTCAGAAAAAAGGTTAAAAAAATAAGCAAGACTAAGCATGTTAGGGACTGAAAAATTTGATTTGATTTGATTTAATTAAAAGGGGTATCCCATATAGAATTGTGTCATTTTTGCTGAATATTTCTCATAGGATGTCCCCCACAATACTATCAAAGTTTTAAATTGGAAAAAATATTTAGAAAAATACAATCTGCTCTACCACATTTTTTTTAGCATTTTTTTTTCTTTGTATTATACACAATGATATGTTACAATTTTTTGTGTTGTAAAGTTGAATATCACTGACATAAGATATCTAGGATGGCTACTTTATAGAATACTACCTTTGAAAAGGAAAATACCATTCAATTTTTCAAACTCAGCCAATAACTGTATATTTTCATCAGTGGTCTTCCTGGGTGTTATAACTATACAACAAAATCCTGATAATTCCATAAAACTAAGTAATTATTGTTATTATTCAGTGATTCAAATTACTTATAGTTCTATGGGATGATAATTACTTAGTTTTATGGATTTAATTGATTATACAAAGATTCTGTTGTATAGTTATGACACCAGAATAGTGTCTGATGAATATATACTCTTATTGGTCAAATTTGAGAAATTTTAGGTTCTTTCTACAAGGTGGTTTACTTTTAAAGTTAATGAAATAATAACAAACTTGACAAGGTAAATAGAAAGTAATTATGGACCCATTATGATGTTATTGTCCTTCCTGTGGCTACATGCATCAATATACAACCCATGAAGAGATGTATTGACTTAAAAGATCAAACAAATAAAGTAACTACATAGTTTTATATCCCCATATCAAAGTAAACAAATTGTAACAGTTTTATATAGCCTGAAGGCAGACATAAGCTCAGGTGAAAAAATATAGAACAAACATGATGGGGTTGACTGACCACAAATACAAATATAAACACCTGTTTTAAGAAATAGGGTATATGCCTTGTGTACATTTTTGAATATATAATCTATATGGTAGCATGGGGGGTTTGCATTTAAATATGGCACAAAAGGTCCATTTTCCCCTAATTTGTAAAGGGGAAAATATGGTGAAAGATCATTGCAGAGAGGTGTAAGTCAAACCAAAAATAGAAAAAGAGTAGCTTAATAAAGCTGTCTCGGCAAAATTTGCTTTGTTGCACACTGCATGCCATTGCCACCTTTATATGCCCAAGTAGGTGCAGAAAAGTAGGATGTAAAACTTCATTAAGCCAAACATAAGAAGATTGTAGAGTCCTTGAGAACTGGTAATCTTTTGAAATATGTTTACTTTTTCTCTCTCTCATTATAACTCATTTGAAGGACAAATTGTGCTATGGTATGTGAGCAATGTGCATAACTTTATGTAGTTAAATGTAGTTGTACAATTTCATAAACACATTAAGCAGAAAATTTAAATTTGAGAAGGAAAGGGTTGTTGTTTTTGATAATCATTACCGGACAATTTAATTTGTGTCATTGATTAATGATGTCCACTAGGGATTAATTGCTATTTTGTTAACATTTTGGTTTACATATATATATGAATAAATTTAAAGTTGGATTGTACAAAATAAAATTTTCTTACAGATGAGGATAAATGCATAAGCCATTGTCTGTCAAATATCATATGTCATGATCATATCTCAACAAAGATGGGTTCCCTTATTTTCATTAATGAAAATGAAAATGCTAATACTTTTATGAATAGAAAGTAGAGATATTCTAATGACTTGGAAAAATACTTGTTTGTCTCACATGTCCATAATTAATTCATAAGTAGCTAAATTAGAAGAGAATTACCAGCAGAATTCAAATGAATTAACTTAATTTATTTATTTATTAATTAATCATATGCAATAAGAACATAATGATATAAGAATACATAATTCATTAGAAACACCAATTAATCAAATAGTTTGCTTAATTTGACACTACAAAAATAAGGAAACCCATCTATAAGACAAAAGTAAGATTTGATTTGTTGATAAAGTGAACAGAATGATGTAATATCTGATAGGTTTGATTGAATTTAATGCTATTTCACATAACATAAGTATGTACATTAATTAGTTTCACTTGCATTTCTGTTATACAGTCAACACTCTGATCTCAAAATGAAAAATTGAAAAATGTATAACTATACTGTTTGAAAATGGGTATTGTATAAATGAAGGCTCTAACCCCATTCTATGACTATCATAACTATTTTGAAATGATGTTTCATTATACATATTATGAAAAAATGTGAAATTTTCAATCAACTGTAATGAGACAGATTAGGGAGACCTGGGGTAGAGTCCATCTTAACATTTAGTATTATGAGAAGACAGTGTTAATCCTTGTTAAAGCAGATTAACAGTGAAGATATAACAGTCTTTGTTAAATATCACACAAATGTGCTGGACTGTGGGTCACTTTTAAGATGAATATCCCCAAATAAATTTTTTACAAATTTCTCCTAATACACTTTACCTTTAAAAATAGCAGCAATATATGCAGATTGTGATGAATGATATCTTTTGATTTGCAATCCAGGATAATTCAGCTTTAAATATAACACCAGGTGTCATTCATAAAAAATTTCGGATCCAATAAGGTGCACTTTCTTTAGTCTGTAATGGCATCACAGCTGAAGCATTTGACTTAAAGGAAACCAATTATTTGACCACACAGAGACCAGTTTTACTTAAAGGGTCAATCCAACTTGAAAATATAACACAAGGTATCAATCACAATATAAAAGATTTAGATGAATAAGCTGCACTTTCTGTGGTCTTATCCAAAATTGTGATCAAATTTGTCTTTTGATTGAAACAAGGCTAATACTGAGACCACACAAGATCAGTTTTATTAATAGGGTCAATCCAACTTGAAAATATAACACTAAGTGTCAATCACAATAAAAAAAGAAGATGCTGGGCTTTATTTACTGGTGGTTACCTGAATAACTTGGGTAAAAATAACCTGAATTGACAGTTATAATCTGTATAGCTTCGCTGGACTATATCATCTCTACTATTTCACTGAAAATTCTTTTAAATATTTGGGATTTTGTTTACATTTGTTTCTGGAGATTTTTGAATTCGTGTAATTTGTGTTTATTTTTGTGCTACATTATATAATATATTATGTTCATAATAGCATTAAGTTTATTTGTAAAGTGTGCTTAAAGCATGCATGTGAATAGAAAAATATAAAATTTGCAATTTTTGTGACATTAAATTTAGTCTCTATTAATCTGATTCAAGGAAATATTTTATTTTAGGACTCTCTAAAAGGCCAAATGGAGGTAATTTTATACACTTATATTTAATTTTTGTGAATTATTTAATTGTATATACACCTGAACCCAATCTTAGGGAAAGTTAAATGAAGATCAGCTTAATGTTTTTTAGTGTTTACTATGCTAGGCTTTATTAATTCGTCAATTAAGTCCCACCCAACTAAATTAAAAAAGATAATTAAATTTCGTCATAAATGTAGGCCGTAAGGGATCAGTATAGTGATAATAGATTTATTTAGAGCCCCAGTTGCCAACCTGGGTTGTTTTCACCCCAGGGGATGTGGGCAGGAAAAGAAAAATTTTGGCCCTACCCTGGAAAATTTAGATGACTTAAATTACACGTCGAGTCGTTATATTTGAGCCCCCCCTTAAAAAAATTTGACCCCCCCTGAGACCCTGCGCTAGCTCCGTGCCTGAGTGTGCGAGTGGGACTAGAGTTTCAGGGGTGTGGCCACCTGTTGTAAGATAAGAATTTATTTTGAATTGAGAGAGCACCTCACATCATCACATGCTGAATATGCAGATGAAATAAATTTTTGGGGTTGTAAAAGGTCCAGGTGATTGCTCCAGGGGTGCTCCAGGCTGAAAAAGGCTGGGAACAACTGAGTTAGAGGTACATACATGATAACAGGACAGTCAACAAATTGGGATCTAATCAGACCCCAAATCTCTCTATAACAATGGACTGGAATACTGTCTTTTTGCAGCAAGATAGCTCAGTCTTCAAAATCAATAGGTGTCATAGATTTGAAACCTCTTCAAGGTCAGAAATATTGTGATGCCATGGCCAATGCTGAAATGATTTGATTATTTGATGCCTTCCACATTAATGTTAAATACCACCCAATCAATAATGTCCTTCACTAATATTATAATATATGCATTTATCAAGTTTCCCCCAGACATAAAAACATACATTTTAAAGATTTTTCAAGGTGTGAGATATTTACTCAGGCTAAGATTAGTGTTTGTATTGACCAGTAGAGTGGACAGTGTAAATGTCATTCAAACTGGACATTGAGTGTAATTTTACAAGCAAATATGTCAATCTACATATCCTGAATAATTTATAAGTTAGACAGTTTGGTTCTAAAAGTTTCTGAATCATTGCCATAGGCATTAAGAACAAATTGCAAAACAAGAAAGTAACAATTTTGCAAAATTCTGTAAATAAATGAAATTTGGGGTTGTTTTTGTGAATAGTTTAGAATAATTATGGTTATAAAAGTAGGAATTTATTTTTTTAGGTAATTTTTTAAGAGAAAATTTCCAATTTATGAAGTAGTTCATTAGAATTATATATTGTTCATTTTTTAAAGTTTTGAATTTTTTGAGGTTTTTTCTTTTGGTAATCTTTGAGATACTGTATGTTGTGAGTCTGAAAATTGTAGAAAAGGCTAGTGCTCTTTTAAGGGTCATCTTGTCACAGAGGCCAGTGGACCAAGCTGGTCTTGACCAACAGTAGTAAGAGTCTGACTTAAGCATAGGCGTAGGAGATGGGGGACATATGCCCCTCCAAATATTATGTTTTTAATGAAGCAACATAAAAAACCTTGGGCAAAAATAAGTGTTTTCGGGTGATGCTATAAAAATAATCAAAGAAAATCAAATTACCCCCACCCCCATAAAGCCTATGGCCTGTACTCCTTTGGACTTCTGTTTTCTGTTTTTACTATGTAGTAAAGAAGTATATAGTAAGATGTAGTGACTTTATAAAAGATAGACCATTATCATCTGATCTGGACTATTGTTAATTGACCTGTGATATAGTTACGCTACCTGACTTCACTGAATTCAAATCCTTCTTCTCTTTTCACTGATTCATCTTTTTTCATTCATAACTTAATCGCTGTAAAATATAAAAGGTCAAGGCTGTTTGAATACAATAGTTGTGTACACAGTCAGAAATTTTTACTCAATTTTTATACTAAGGTATGCATATATCTCACATTATCACAAATACTGGTTTTGACATGGTCTTATTAACCCATATTAAACTAAGTCCACTACACTTCGTTTTGGGGGCGTGGAAATGAGATTGGTGCTATTTAAATCTGACCAATCAGATCGTTTAACGGTCATCTAAACAAAAAGCACAAATTCCCCTTTTGCGCTGCCCATTTGAAGAGTAAATATTCCAAACTGAGGATTGATTTCTCTCGGCGAAAATCTGACTCAATTCTGTACAGTCCATATTAATCAAAACATTTAATGACAAGCTTCTTTCATTTTGTTTCGCAAACAAAGCGTCATAACGAGTGATATGATTTGTTTGACTGATAGTTTACTAGCAAGGACCTATTTTGATTGGATAATATATAGCTAAGGATATGTAATTTTTCTCACTTGTATTAACGCGGTCTTGCAGAAGTTTGACAAATGGGGGCATGGTTTGGACACAATGACATATATATGTGTTCCATAGTGCAGAAAGTTATATTTTATTTTGATAGGGATATAGAAAAGGGGCTAACTAAGTGCACACAGTCTAAATTAACAGAATGAGCCATTATTGAATTCCTCAATGATTTTTTGTTAATTTTGATTTTGATAATGAGACTTAAAAGGTGACTAGGTCTAAAAAATAAATAAGTTCATTTTTTATTATCAATAATATACAATATTGAATTCTTTCTGATTATGTTTCAAAATTATTATCCAATATTATTTGATTTATTAAAAGGGAATTAAGAGGTGACTAGGTCAGTGAAGAAATAACAATGAAGAGTGGCTTAAGAGATATTTCTTGAACTTTTTAACAGTGTCAATATAATTTAATATAAAGAGTAATTTTTGTTTCTTAAGCCTTAATTGCATAGAATCTTTTCCAGGACAGTCCTAAATTCAAAATTTTTGTCAAATATCATTCAGTTTTAACTCTGTTTTAGATTAGTATATACAAATTTAAAAATATAACAACATGGCAATGAAGGAAGACAAAATGGCCGATCCTCAACATTGATTCGCGGCATTTTCGAAGGGGAAAAAAACCTCAAAATTTATTTCACTGTATATAGTATGCACCCCTTCTGTAAGGGGACCTTTTTGGGGACCTTTTTGGGGTAAACAACTGTGCATTATATTTGGAAAAATACGGTATCAATCACTCTACCTCCTTTATGATAAAACTAAAGGTTATATTCAATTAGAAGGTATATCACATACCTACTTATATATAACAATACAAGTATATCAATTGTTACAATTACTCATAGGAGTATATAGTATTTACTTTCAGGGAGACAATTCTCATCATCTAAACAATTAATAGTTTACCTTCAATTTAAGATAAATACATTAATGTTATTTTTAAACTATTATTTATATTCAGTTTTATAAATGCTGTTAGATTTTTTTTTTTTTTTCTTTGCTAATCAATAATTTTTTTATTTTTACTGTGAAATCAAACAGTAAATTTTTTTTAACTATATATTCAAATATCAATGAAAATATCAATATAAGCATTATGAACCACAATGTTTCCTGAAAGGGAAAGGTGCGCCATTTTTCTTTTGACCACTCATACATTAGTCTCAGAAACAGGAAATTTTTAGTTAAGCCAATCAGTATTATGCTATATTCGTACATTTCTAGTACTTCTAACTACTTACATAAATTCAAGACTAAAATCAACCGACCAAAAATGGCACATCCGTCCCTTTAATGCTCATTGGAATGGATTGTGTTCACTTTTTATGCTTTCACAATCAATTGTTTATATATGATGCTGCTATGTAGGCTACCTTATTAGGCTAATGAACCAATGTGTTTTCTTACTGCTCATTGGAATGGTTGTATCCCCTTTTTAATGTCCCAAAACTTATTTGCTTCACGAGTTCACAAGACATGATGCAATGAGAATTGTCTGAAACCATGAATGGCATCAAAATGTAACAGAGTTATTTTCTCTCTTTGTAGAGTTGTGAGAGAAAGAAGTATGGAACTAACAGCAAGAATGAAGGCTACAAACCAGGTGGCGGCAATGTTAAAATCTTCAGTGAGAAGCGGGAAATTAAAGCTCAGTCGAAAATAAATACTGGAAGTAAAGCACCGAGATCTCAGACACCAGGCTCTTGTAAGTTTTTATTATTTCAAACATCCATTGTCATTTCATACTGCTCAATCTTACTGTAACTGTCAGATAGTTCAATATCAGCATGAAATATTTTCTAGTGTTTTTATATTTTGAATTCATTTCACCAAAATTCAACTGCCTCAAGAATTCCTATAGTATAAGGTTTCAATTTTTAATGTGAATTGAAAATCTACCCAATGGACCCAATTAATTGTGCGTGTATTGCCTAAAGGCTTGTTACATTATATTTCCATACATGTTTAATCATATTTTCATGATTTTGCTAATACAATTATCTCAGATAATCAAATACTCTTCATCATAGACAAGTAATATTTGATTCAGTTATATCTTACATTGAGACATCTTATTCATCATTCTTCAAATTGATAGAGAGAAGATATGATTTCTGCCTTGAAAAGAAAAGAACTATATTTTACAAGGATAACAACTTAGGTTCACGAAGGATCCTTTGGACTCGCTGGTCTTTGGCCAAACCTCTTGGCATTGATGGTTCCAGGATTATCTGTTCCCAATTTCAGCTGTTGAATTTTAACTTGAATTGTGAGTGAAGATGACTTATTGAAGGTCAATGGACTTACACAGACTGACTTAGATTAGAACTAATGACCACCATTTATTTCAGTATTTGAAAGCTGGAAATTTAAATGTGAAAGTTGGCTAGGCCGTCTGACTTCCTTTCGATATAATTTGTGTACATTTCTCTCTGCACAGCTAGTTGTAATCTGTAGTCTTTTTCACAGAACCTTTGAACCTGTTCACTATTCATTTGGCCGCCATTTAATTAACTCTGTCAAGGTCTAGCAGACTATGTTTTCATATGATATACTGTCATAATTCTAAAACTGATTGTCATGGTCACCTCAACCTGTCTGGATAACAAGCTATAGTGATATACTCTTGATTAACCAGACAGTTTCATTGATCCTTGGGCTAATACTCACTAACTTATTGCTGTCTCCTTGGTCGTATATTGGCTTTTTATACCACTTAACTTCATCATTGCCTGTCACCTTGGAGTGTAAATTCTAATAAATTTCAAAATTAAATTCTAAATTTGCCAAATTACAAACCAGATGAACTTGATCTAATTTGCACTCTGAAGATCGTAGTTTGAAGTAGACATTATTCTTAGCTATTCTCCATTGATGGTATTTACATAGATAAAAACTATTGCTGGAAAAATATTTGAGTCTCAATTCTTCAGACTTTAGAGAGTGGAAGTTTCTTTGCTCTCTTGATGGAAGTGTTAATGAACTGAAATGTGTTATGTTTTGGCTCCTTATGTTGATGAAGAGAGGCACCAGCATTCAGCTTTCCTTCAAAATCAGACCAAATCAAATTAATCTGACCATGAAAGAGATTGTAAAGAGGTTTTCTCAACTTTTTATGTGTTTCGGGGTCACTGATAGCTTCAATTTGCACCATTCCAATTTTCATTCTGACATCTGTGGTTCTTGCAATTTCACTAAAACTAACGCGTTTTATGACATGAGCTACTATTGATTACTCTAGTGACGTCATAAAACACATTAGTTTTAGTGAAATTTCAAGAACCACCAACATCGGAATGAAAATAGGAATGGTGCATTACAAAGTTATAAGTAGTCAGTCAGCAGGATAAGCTTGCCCTTTCAGACCAACATAAGCTACACAATTGGCTACCATTTAGAATCTGATGCTACCAATAATATCTGTACAAATTTAATGAATTTGAAGGATATTTGTTGATCTTCCAATTGTGATTGAGCTATCAAAGTGCCACATTGCAAATAATATCTCTATGTAATTGTATGGCATTGAAGGATATTTGTTGATTGTGTTTCAGCGTGGTTGGAATTGTTAACAATAATCAATTTATTAATCACTATCACCCAGTATTTGCTGTGTTTTATAAATGTCAATAACAGTGAATAGAATATCAATGACATTGCTTCAAGGATGGGAGGAGTTCATTCTTTTTTAATCAAGGAGAGCTTTCGGTACTACACAAAAAATATCTAAGAAATTCTACACTATGGCCTAAAGACACTTTCCATCCAATTGAAAATTAACTTAAGTATCCAATAAGAGTTAGCTTAATGGAATATTCTAATAATGTCTCTTCTTCGTAAAAAAAATAACCATAGAAATTCTACCTTGTATCCTGAACAGATAGAAATTTTCAAACCCAGTTGCAAAGTGGCATTAGATGACCAATAAAAGTGGGCAGTCATAGTAATTAATGTATAGTTGATTGATTTCCAGTCTTTTCACATACGAAACACATCTCATGTTAACAGCCAGGACCCCTTATCAATAAATAGATAGTACCACGGTTCACTGTATCCAAATACCTTAGAATCGGGCAGAGAATTTTAATTAGTGAAAATTATCTTGTTATCTCATAAATATTCATGAGTTTCTTACATGTGTATATGTTAACAAAATAAACTGTCTGTAGAGGCATGTTGATTTGTTGATTGGCAAGTTCAAATATCATGTGACATCATGAATTTGGTTAACATTATCAGTATTTGAGTTCTGCTTGAAATATTATGAATATTCTATGGTTCTGTTGGTTACTGATTCTGGCTTAGTTATAATAACTACACATTATCTATTACTGTTTGGTCTTTTACTCTTGGGAATCAGTAGTTTCTCCAACCTAAAATAATGCCAAGAGATTTTCAGGAATTCTTAGAGTGAGATTTTGTAGCAGAAATTACTTTCATCTTACAAGAATAAATTATTGAAGAAGATAGTAATGGTTCATTATTTCTGAGACATAACTAATTAAACTTGTTTAACGAACTTCTGAGAAAAAAATTCAATGACCAGCCTTTTATAGTTAACAATGTAGTCATTATAGAATAGATCAGTCTCAAGAGATGTCTTGTTGTTTTTCATTTTTTCAAACCAGTGAATTGGAACTGTTTAAAAATACAGACAGTACTGTTTAAAATTTTAATGAGTTATGGTTAGCCAAGTAAAATTATCTACTGTTTGGCCAAGGTAAAATATTGCTTGAACAAAGATTTGATTTTGAGATTTGAGTATATTTGATTTGTGCTTGTGGCATGTCAAATGTGTATATATTCATTGACCTGTCCTTTCTGGCCAGAATTCCAATGTACATGTAATTGTACAGATGGTTTCTGTAACACAGTCAGTCAACTTTCAATAATATCATTGCTTGGTTATGTCAAACAATTGGTGGTTGTAGGTTCTAATCTAGGTCAGCGTGTGAAAGTCTGTGGTTATTCAAAAAGTCGTCTTTTGGTAATCATTATTCCAGTCAACCTAGCAGTAAATGGGTACAGATAATCTGGTAAAGATCAATGCCAAGAGATGTGGTCAAGGACCACCTGGTAGAAAGAATTCTTGAAAAAATGGTTGCTTCTTTCTCTTTAGTCCTATTATATAATTATGTGGATAGTAGTTGCATTTCATGAGTTTCTATGTAATTATGCAAGGACGGACTTTGACAAAATTACCCAGATGACTTAGCTGATGAGCCAGGACGTCATTGATGTTTATATATTTACCTTTTGGGTATTAACTATTATACAACTAGAAAAATAGAATAAAAAAATCAATCATATATTGATACAGGAGTAATAAAAATAGAAAAAGGAATAATAGAAAGTTTCTATAGAATTGTCAGGAACAATAGGAACTGCCAGGAACTCGGTCATTTCATACTATAATCATTATAAATACTATAATATAACACTTATAAGTCAAGCTGAGCATTATATGAGCTGACTTATCTTCATGATATTTCAAATGTACAAATGTTAAACGATGAACTTTCAAATGATTTAGTTCCATCATTTATCGTAAATGTTTGACTTTTGTGAATGATTCCTGATATTAATGAGATGTCTGAACCATTTGAAAGCAAATCAGGAAAATATTATTTGGCACCGCCTCAATATGGTAGGTATATTTTATTTTGTTCTGATTATTTTCAAATCATGAAAATATCCTGTAACTGTCTTTGCAGCAGATTTGTTCAAATGTTTGCCAGTTATTAAAGAATTTTGTCATTTGCTTTCTTCTTTGTCCATTTCTACAATTCCTAATTCCAACCTGATATCTTGTTGAGTTTTGAGCAAAACTTTAGCTTAAGAAACTCTATTTTTAAAGGGATTGTTACAAGGTGTTCTTAACTTTTCATGTGTATTTTGGACATTGTTAACATCGATTTAGGCCATTCCAGTCTGTTGTTCTTGGAAACTTAAACTAAGCCCTTAATGAAATCACAAGCACAAAAGTCTTTTAGGCAGCAGAGATAGTCATTTCAGAAAACATGAAATTCTAGGGAACTGGAAATCCTAAGAACCATGTGGGTCTGACTAAAATCAAAATGGTTTCTGATACAGATGAAAGTTTTTTAGAAAACCTTTTTACAATCCCTTTAAAGGGACAGATGTGCCATTTTGGGAGTCGATTTGGTCTTGAATATTTGTAAATAGTCTTACGAAGTACTAGAAATGTATGAAAATCACATAATTCCTTTTAAATACTTCAACTTAGGAATTTTACTCACAGGTGTGCCATTTTGGGAGGTTGATTTTAGTCTTGAATATATGTAAACAGTCTTCAGATGTAATAGAAATGTATGAAAATCACATAATTCCTTTAAAAATACTTCAAACTAGGAATTTTACTCACTATTTCTATACAAGTCTATTCTATATATCATAGAGTATCGTAAATTGAGTAGTCATCATTTTAAATTTCAAACGCAGATAATTCTGGACACACCGATTTGAAGGCTCAAATTTCGACACTGAGCCGCAGACATTATTACTGATTGGCTTCCCGTTTCTAAAACTAAAGCATGATTGGTCCAAAAAAATGGTGCATCTGTCCCTTTAAAGTTTTATGATATAAAAAAAGTAATTTAGTTTTATCAAAGGCCACTTTAACATTAACTTTAAACCTGTTTCTATCCACTAGTTTCATTTAAAAAAAATAACATAAATACACAGAACTTGTAATTAAATTATATCTGGTAGTTAAATTAGAAACTCAAATATTAGATGATGTTTAAATTCAGGTCAATTCAGTTGGAGGTGGAATTCTTCATCTTTTTTTCCTCAGTTTTCATTTTAATGGTTTCATCTTCAACATGGTTTTTTTTTTCCCTGTTAAGTTAACTTCAATGTTTTTTATGGCTTGATTGATATAAAGTAGTGATTAGGTGGTTGAAAGGTAACAAGTAACTATCCAACAGAAGGCACTGGCACAGGGTTAAAGCAATGTTCACAAGTGTTAGAATACTCATTGATATCAATTTGGTACTGTGGAATCTTGAATTCTCAAGCGCATTATTACCACTGGTACCATGTATACTGTTACAAATCTTGAAGGTATAAACAGATTGGTTGGATTTAGCTCAATTTTGGATTGCAAAATCTTGTTGGATGACTTGTTATTCTATGTACATGAATAAATTTTTTGAAAGGAGATTTGTGTATTCTACTCACGCCTTGGAAATGCTGTCAACTACAGAAACGAAAGATTCATCATTGTCTCAGATATTTCAAAACTGTCATTCCCGTATATCATGTTTTTAATAAAGTGGAAAATGAGTTCTTCCACTTCCAGTGTTAGTGTTATCAATGCCATAATGATTGCTCTAGTTGTCAAAATTTGAACTATTTATAGAAAGTCACTGAAAATGGTGGAATTTATTGATTGGTTACTTCTACATAAATCGTTCAAGACTACTGGTAGTCATAAGATATAGGTCGCGATTATTTTAACAGAATATTTGAGACAGAATAGATTTATTTTGTTAGTGATATCAAATCAACCTTTGTTTTTTTTTTATTAATTAGATTTTTACTATTAATAATTAATGGCAGGGAAATTGTGATAAATTTAGTGTCTCTCCATAATTCCAGTGTTGCTTGGCACCAGGTCTCTGAGTCAGCACCATAAATATATTCTATTAATACTGGATACAATGATTACAAATTGTTTGGAATAATTCTGTAGGATATGATACTGTATTGTATATGTTTGGACCTGGTGGAAGGGATATGACTTGCAAGTTGTTTTTTTTTATATTCGTGAAAGAAAAGACATGTGCTTTTGGATATATGTAGAAAATTTCTTTGGAGTGACATTTTTCAGGATTTCTTTTGCTGATGTTTTTTTTAGTTTTTCAAAGTTTTTATGTGAGTGGTATAAGAGGTTTTTGACAATTTAATGCTCAGTTTAGGATATGTGGTTATTGGAAATTCTTGTTTTGAAGGATGCAAGGAGATTTCTAAAAGTAATATTGGAAGTATGATATTACACGTATTGTCGCCTTAAAAAACGTGCTATTTTTTGGAAAAATTTTGTGCTGATGCTAATAATTGAAATCCTTGATTGGGGCATTGAAAAATATTGTGAATTTATTGCCTAAGTGATAAGTTCATCAGTTATGTACAAGAACACAATTCTGTCAATCAAAAATCTTGACCTGACCTGGCAGAGCCAGGTTTACATCCGAGGGGGGTGGGGGGTGAAATACCTGAGGTTGCCCAAATTTCTAAGCAAGTTATGATATTTGTGTCCCAAAAACATGTCTTTGGGGCTGCGTGGCCCCCTTTTGGCTCCGCCACTGATCATAGAATGGCAAAATCGGGAGTAAAAATTTTATTGTAGTGGACTCAAAGAAAAGTACCATTAGGTGTTTCGAAAAGATTAAGCATGGTCTGCTTCTATTATAATGGTCCAAAACCTAAGATATAGGTTATATAAAGATATACCATTGTTAGACACAAGATCTGTATAATATTGATGTAAATTAGGAATATTAATATCACCAGTAATACAGTTGACATTTAAATCACAAACCATTAGAATACTTATTATAGTGGTGTATAGAGACCAATAGCTAAACTTAAATACCACCCCCTAACAACATCAAATACTTCTAATGCATGTTAACAATTGATACCAGCATATTGATGTCATTCAAATTTCTTGTTTTGGAATTTAAAAACACTGTGGTATTTTTGTTATGGTTTCTTGTATCCTGTGATAGTTTTGATTTTTGTAAGAGGAAATTTAATAATAATGCAGGAATTATAAATAATATCAGGAATTGCTTTCTTTGGAAATTTTGGAAGAGTGTAAAACTTGTGGATTGTTACTTATGCTGGTTACGTTATCTTCAAGGATTTAATATTGTAAGAAATGTGGAACCATCTTTGAAAGGATATATTCAATATGTCCACAGCAGTTTTGGTCTGATTTCAGAATTCAATAAAGTTTCAGATGGAAAATTCCAAATTTAAATCAAAAGAAAACATGAAATTTAATGTTTGCTTATAATAATGAAAACATTATCTTTCAACTCTAAAGATAATAAAAACTCTCCTTGTTTTCCTAACTTTAAGTGAAATTATATTCCATGGAATTTAATGCTACCATTAAATCTCTTTGTTTAAGGAATAATGTAGAGTGAATAACAACTATGGAGAATTTGTATGTGCATGGTTTATACTGTAAGGAGAGTTTGATTGGATAATTTATACTTAATTTAGAACAATGCTTCAAGCTAATGTTGGTTAGATCTATAAAAGTCATAATTAAATCATTAAGAAAATATTTTTTTGTCCATTAAACATGGATCATAATTAATCATGAATTTTTTGGAAGTTGTAAGTGAGGAATAACTTGTGCCTTAACTGAATTCAGATAAAGCCAAAAGCTTTTTGATTATGGTTGTGTCTTTGATGTTGATGTCTTTTAGTTTTTGTTAGTTTTGATATGTATTAATCATTCTGTTCCATTCTGTTAGTTTTAGTAGTTAAAACTCGAAGAATCAAAATCAAATTCAAAACGAGAATGATGTTAATCGATCAATACTTAAATTGATTTACGTATTAGGGAGTGAGAGCCGACACCAGACTGACTCTCGAAAGCACTAGCACAGGCATCAGAATTTTTTTTTAACCCACGGCACCTAATCGCCTGGCAGACGACAATCCAACTCGCTACCAACTGAGCTATTCCACTGCCACAAAAAGACTGTGATCCACCCCAGCGATAGAGGGAAATATTGATGTTTACACAGTTCGAAAGTTGTTAAACCCTTCATGGAGATATTCATATAACCTGGCACTGGCAAGGATAGGTATTAGCTGGTGAGAGCCGATTTAGGGTAATTGTTGATGCTGAACTCAGACTGTCTTAAGATTAATCCCTAAAGAATCTGATTTTCTGATCTTATGCCATTACTGTTCCATAGAGTCTCATCTTAATTTGATGCCAGTTGTAAAGTGATTCATTTTTCTATGAGGCATGTAGTTACTAAACTGAAGGCCAAATGAAACTTTATCAAGGTTTGAAAACACCTTAGATATAAAAAATAACCCAATATAAATGATCGGATTGAAATATTTGAAACAGATTGATAAGTCAACGAAACTAGCACAACAAATAGTAAAAGTATAGCCTCTGATAATGACGTCAGAGTCGCACAAAGTGGAATTCAACCAGTTTTTATACCGTTGCTACACATGCATCTTTGAGATTTCCCCACCATAATGAGCAGTGCTCGGGTATAATTCATAAAAACGTTATGTGTTGTGTAATGTTTTTAGGCAATGTAATTTGGATGGATAAGTTTCAAACTTGGTTGAAATTCACTTTTCAAGTGGTAAAATTTCTTTGGCCTGCAGTTTAGATAAAGGAAAATATGTCATCTTGTCTATAAATAGTAACTGATCTCAAATGAAGCTGTTGAAGCATCAATAAGGCATACTTCATGATTCGTCAATTTGAAAGGTTTCAACTAGATTGAAAATTGCCAACAACCACATTGGACAAACACTTACTTAAGTATAACAAAATTTCTTATTTCCAAAATGTCAGCAAATCCAAAAAAAAATTATCACTTAAACTTTTTAAAAATGTTTATAGAAAATTGGAAATATGCTTACCAGTAAAATTGTATGTTCCTTAGTCGAAGTTTTAGAATGTTTTAAAAAAAACTATATCGTTTCTTGCATACTGCAAAAAACAACAGCATTCTAATGGTATTTTTCTTAGGGTCGATTATCAAGGAATTGCATTTTTAAATATACATTAGACCTTCCTATAAATCAAAGCTCTTTACATCAAACCAATTTTTTTCTCCATAAAAGTGCCATAAAATGAATGATCTAGGCGGAATAATTCCTGATAGAAATTATTCTGCTAGAGCTATTGGCGCCATATTGATTTTATGTTCCAGTCATGATATGGTAATCTGAATAACTTATCAAGTAAACGGAAATACTTTTCTCTTAGAGTTTTCAGGAATAATTCTTTCTTGGATTCATGAAAACAGCAGGATTTCAGGAGGTTGTGTTAAGACTATTTTAAGTGTTTTAATTGTTAGCGGTTTTAATGAATGTTTAAATTCTTTGGTTCCATTTAAACTCTGATAGTCTTTGATCAGCTGTTTGAAAATGGCAGTGATTTGGAATTTCTTATGTGTATGATGGATAGTTTGAGCTTCTGTTTGCAAAACTGAGCAATGGTCTTTTGTGTATTGTCCTATGTCCATCACTATAGTGCAAATTGTATTTCAGTGAGATCATGAGGTTGCTCCTTTGGTGCGAATTGATAATTGATAATTAATGTTGATTAATCATTTGTTTGGTGATGACAGCCAAGCCACAATGTCTCAAAACGATCTTAGCGCTAGGATATCTTAAAAACAGTGTAAAAAGTTAAGAGCCTAGGACATCCTAGCGCTAAAATTGTTGAGAATACGTTGCCAGGTTCTTTTTTGTCGATCTTGGTCTTCAAGCTTCACAGACGGCATTAAAATACCAATGGATTGAACATTTGGATGTCATCTATGAATTTTGTGATCAACCATTCCATCATATTATCAAAATATGCCAGGAGCTGTGTAAAATGATATGTTGGCATTTTTGATAATTTTCACATAGTTAGGTCTTTAGTAGATGGAATTCATGAACAAAATGTCTGTGAATCTATTGCAAATTTTGGAATCCTATTTGAAGTATCCATTCTTTTTCAGAAATGTGAATTCAAAAGACTGGACTAGAAAGTACTGTTTTGGAATTAATGACTATGACTTAAATGTGTTCTAAAAATTTTGAGAAAGTAACTTCATGTTAGCTCTTGCCGTCTGAATGACA
The DNA here is from genome assembly GCF_000327385.1 of Lottia gigantea. Taxonomy (NCBI): domain Eukaryota; kingdom Metazoa; phylum Mollusca; class Gastropoda; family Lottiidae; genus Lottia; species Lottia gigantea. Next base: position 1,557,887 of record NW_008709259.1, read on the forward strand.
GTTGGTGTGGTGTAAAGAAAGGATTTGTATTTGCTCAATTTAAGGCAGCCTTATAACATATACTGTGTTATTATATACCTCAGAAACTTTTATACTTTTGCAAAAATCAAGATGGCTTCCAAACCTGTAGACTCACCTAAAGCATCACCTAAGGCATCTCCCAGCAGAATTGGTCGGTTATTTCTTTTTTTCATGCTTTTCAATTATTCTCTTTGAGATACGGTAAAGTAGACAAGTATTTAGTACATAAACTAATCAACTAAGTCACAAATGGATTCTTTTATACCTATTGATTAAAATTTCTGTGATATGACTGACTGAAAAAAACAGCTCAACAGCCCTGATATAGCATACCCTACATCAAGAATGTTCTATGTTGCTGACAGTGGTGTCATGCTTGAGTTCCAAAATATCCATGAAGGAACAAATTATGATATAATCAATTTACATGGTGAATTTTGGCCCGAAATAAAAACTATGTATTGGATCATTACCTTGAAATCAAGCCCCTACCAAGAAATACAGAAAAGTTGCGAAATCATGGAAAGGCTTGCTTTTGAGGGTAGAACTCCAGAAAATATAATTCTTGAGGCAGTTGAATTTGTGTAAGCCCCGTTACAATGTACTAACATGTGTTTTTGAGTTTTTCTTTTTGCAAGCAGCAAGGATTTAAAGGTGAGCACATATTTTCTAATTTCATTCAATTTCAGTGACAATATTTTAAAACCTGTTTCTGTTTCTTTCCAGCTAAGAGAACCCCCACCCCAAGAACCCCTCTATCAACACCCTCACCAAGACCAGATACCAGTAACGTCAAATCTAAAATTGGATCATTAGATAAGACAAAACATACACCAGGAGGTGGAAATGTAAGTGTTGAACTTTGTTTATTAGTTTGTGTCTTGCAGACGCACTCATAGCTGAACTGTGAATGTGATTTAGATGGTGATTAGCTAGCATAGAGTCAAATTTTTTTGATGGACTTTGACCAGCTAGCGCCAATCTTCTTTGGAAAGATGAATATAATCTTCCAAAACTTCCATTTATTAGGCTACACCTGTACATAAATCCTAGCAAAATCTTGATATAGATATACCTAATTTCAGACTATCATTTTATGCCCTGAATAAAAAGGCTTTAGCAAGGACATTTCTGATGTCAAATTATTCTGATAGCATCGTGGAAAATCACAAATTACCATGTAAACTCTCTGAAAAAGATCCTGTTTCATGGATTAGCCAACTGCAAAATATCAAGTGTCAGCATATTTTTTTACTGAACAAAAATGACAACTGTCTAGTTGTAAGGAACAATTGTTGCTTGTTTTAGTTTTTTGTACATGCATACATTAGCAAATGATGTCAAACGAATTTAAACCATTCAATATTTTGAGCTACAGCCTTTTCCGATTTATAGCGCCATAATAGTATACATTAGTACTGAAAATGGTACAATTTAATTAGCTAAAGACTGTCTTCCAAGCCCATTACATGAATTAACATTGATGTATTAAAAGCTGAGCAATGAATCACTGAACTTAACCTTTACACTACACATTCTAGTAGAAACCTAACCTGTTTGATAGTCTTGGAAACCAGGAATAATATGGTTGCTATAGTAACGTCATCTAGGGACAGTTGTATATGACTATAATTGGCAGTGTCATCTAACTAAGACTAATAGTAGATTTTTTACAATGAATTTGTAGGTTTTACTACTAATAATACTACTTGTTGTCTTAAGCCTGTTTTGAAGTTAACAAATTTTGTTTTTGTTGACATGGCTTCCACATGCATTTATAGCATGTATTTATATGAAGGTGCTATAGGCATTTACACATTCTATGAAATTTTGTATGCCTAGGCTATGCACATTATTATACAGGAATGAGAAAAATATTGAAATTTTGAATACATGTAATGCATATTATTCTTCAGGCATATACCATATGCAACACTTTTCAATTACTTGTCCCATGCTTGAATAATGGGACACCTGATGATACTTCTCTCTGGAGGAGTCAACTACTATACAACTTTTACTCCTGATTTTTGCTATACTTTTTGATTTTGATTAATGCAATTATCCTGCTTGTACAGATTTTCATGATATCTTTTGCTTTGTTAAGTCAAACAAATAGTGGTTGCTGGTTCTAATCTCAGTTGGTGTGTGAAAGCTTGGTGATCTTGAATAAGTCATCTTTCCTCATTATTCCAATCGACCCAATTGTAAATGGTTATGGATAATCCGCGATCAAACGATCAAATTTGTCCAATGACAGGCAGTTGGTAGATCCTGGTGTTATACTTGTAAAGTATGGATCTTCCTTTTGGGATGTGCACAATGTTTAGTGTACACTTATAATTAGTGTTATTTTTGCCGTAACAGAATAATATAGTGTAAAAGGATCTTGATTTAATTCAAATATACAATACACTCACAGTTTGAACCTATTGTTATTCAAGATCAAATGTGAGGTAATGTATATTTGACTGAATTAAAGATCCTTTTACAATATCTTATACTGTAGGCTATAGTGTTACATAGCTTCAAAAGGTGAAGTGTTTTCATAATGTAATTTGAAGATTTTTAAAACATTTTTACACATTTTGACTGAGAAGTGAGAAATAATTTGTCTTTGAAAAAAGAAAAAATAGTTTACAATTTTCAGAAGTTTTATGTTAGATATATCAAATAAGGTGTTTTTCTTATACCATAGTCATACATAACTGGCTAATGTACTTTGTATGCTGAGTTAAATTGCTTTGGAAACAAGCCACATGGAATGAAAGTTATCCACATTTCAAAAAAGATCTAGGCTAAATGGCAAATTCGTTTTGTAGGTTCTTAATCAGACTATCTAACAGATACTGTATATTTGTGGGGGTACAGTGCGCAGCATTTTGACCTATTAAAAATCTTTTTCAAGAGAGATTCTGCAATCAATGTTGATCTTTTGTTAATTTATCGCCCATGATGGAAGGTGCCAATATGGAATTAAAATCCGTAGATCAAAATTTCGTCTTAAGTTTGGCAAAATCAAGAGAAAAAGTTGTATAGTAGTGGACTCCTCCAAAGTGAAGTACCATCAGGTGTTTCTGAAAGAGTAAGCAAGGTATGATATAGGTCCCCAAGTTCTATTAATGTCTTAATATCGGTGATTAGGTATGATCAAAGTAGTCTCAATAAACTATTCATTAAAACTCATTAGTCTAAGTGCGGAATTTCATAATAATATAAGAAGTTGAAATCTATGTCAAGTTGGATCAGGTCTTTTATGAAAGAAGAAAGAGATTTTGTATGTAGATCTAGAGTATTTGATTAATCATTATGTGATAAGAGAGGGTTGTGTTTAGGGGTTGAGTGAAATGAAAAAAGGTTCTCAATGATAAGGGTATTGATATTGTACGGTAGCTATAGAAGTGATTGGTAAACATACATTAGATAGGTCAATAATAACTGTATAGTATCAATATAGGTACAATATATCATAATAATAACCCTTTTAACTTAATTCATTAGAATTTTGTCAGTGCTATAGATAGCTGTCTGGCTATAATCATAAGTAAAACCTACTTTAAGGAAGTCTTGTTAGTCATTAATCTTAAGGTAAATTTTTTTAAACTTATTTTAAGTAATTTTTTTTTTAAATTCTTTTCCTGAGTGGGATTTGACATTTTTTTTTTTAAATATTTTATAATTTGAAATTGTTTTGACAAATCCTAAATCAATTTCGATGATTTGCTTTTAAGACAACAAAGTGAAGTAATCACATTTAGTCCAAATGAAACAATTTTTGGCTGAAAAAAATTGTGTCAGAAAATTATTTCATTATGTCTTCTTATTAGTGCTGGCATGATGTATCAGTGAATCGACGTCATGTATCGATACTTGGCGATACATTTTATTCCATGAAAAAGTGGGGATATTTATAAGTTGTTTTATAATAAAAAATTTTTTTCCACTGAAATTGTTAAAAACTTTTTACAAGACAGTGGACGCTAACCACTCTTATCAACTCCTATTAATATAATATAGAAACTTTGAAGATAAAATGTTAATTTAAATCCCATTACCCTATATCGTATATGTATCATATCGTGACCCTTGTATCGCGATGTGTATCGTATCGTGACCCTTGTATCGCGATGTGTATTGTATCGTGACCCTTGTATTGCAATATGTATTTGCAATTCTTTACTGGTTAATAAAATAAGACAAGAAATTTGAAAGTGGCAGAGGGGTATGCTGAAGGTACAGAAATGACAAAGGGGACTCTCCATGCTAAACATTGAAAATTAAAAAGTGTGTGGATTGGTGGGGGGATGAGGTAAAGCAGGTCTGTCTCTTTTTGTAGGGGGTAATTGAAAAGCCACTGCAAACGATACATTTAGTTGCTGAGTCTTCTATCTGGAATTCTATTTTATTTTATAGAAGAAATTTTTATTGAGTATGATAACACAATAATATTGAAGAATGTTTCCAAGTAGTTGCATTGATTTCTTAGGGCATTGTAAAGATATTGTGGAATTTGAAATTTTCAATAGATTCAGTCAAGGTGAATGTAATTCTAGATAATTATAGCTTCAGTCTAAATCAGATTACCAATACATTTCTTTTATTGGAGATTCAAATTTTTTTTTTATTTTGTCATATATAGAAAGATCACTCAAACGTATTCAATAAATAAATCTATACTAACAAAAGTATGTTTTCAAGAGATTACTTATTTCTATGGACCCAATTTTCAAGTCAGTTACAAATTTGGGAACCAGCTACAGTTTGAATAATGATAATTTCTAAATCGATGGACTATATTGATGCGAAAGTTTCTAAATATGTTGGATACATTTTCAAAAAATTGCTAAAGTTTCTTAAATGTGGGATAAATTTTCAAGACATTGCTAAAGTCTCTAAATATGTGAAATAAATTTTCAAAAGATTGCTAAAGTTTCTTAAAATGTGGGATAAATTTTCAAGACATTGCTAAAGTTTCTTAAAATGTGGGATAAATTTTCAAGAGATTGCTAAAGTCTCTAAATATGTAGGATTCATTTTCAAGAGATTGCTAAAGTCTCTAAATATGTGAAATAAATTTTCAAAAGATTGCTAAAGTTTCTTAAAATGTGGGATAAATTTTCAAGACATTGCTAAAGTTTCTTAAAATGTGGGATAAATTTCCAAGAGATTGCTAAAGTTTCTGAATATGTGGGATAAATTTCCAAGAGATTGCTAAAGTCTCTAAATATGTGGGATTCATTTTCAAGAGATTGCTAAAGTCTCTAAATATGTGGGATAAATTTCCAAGAGATTGCTAAAGTTTCTGAATATGTGGGATAAATTTCCAAGAGATTGCTAAAGTCTCTAAATATGTGGGATTCATTTTCAAGAGATTGCTAAAGTTTCTGAAGATGTGGGATAAATTTCCAAGAGATTGCTAAAGTTTCTGAATATGTGGGATAAATTTCCAAGAGATTGCTAAAGTCTCTTAAAATGTGGGATAAATTTTCAAGAGATTGCTAAAGTCTCTAAATATGTGGGATTCATTTTCAAGAGATTGCTGATGTCTCTAAATATGTGGGATTCATTTTCAAGAGATTGCTAAAGTTTCTAAATATGTGAAATAAATTTTCAAAAGATTGCTAAAGTTTCTTAAAATGTGGGATAAATTTTCAAGACATTGCTAAAGTTTCTTAATATGTGGGATAAATTTTCAAGAGATTGCTAAAGTCTCTAAATATGTGGGATTCATTTTCAAGAGATTGCTAAAGTTTCTAAATATGTGAAATAAATTTTCAAAAGATTGCTAAACTTTCTTAAAATGTGGGATAAATTTTCAAGAGATTGCTAAAGTCTCTAAATATGTGGGATTCATTTTCAAGAGATTGCTAAAGTCTCTAAATATGTGGGATTCATTTTCAAGATATTGCTAAAGTTTCTAAATATGTGAGATAAATTTCCAAGAGATTGCTAAAGTTTCTAAATATGTGGGATAATTTCCAAGAGATTGCTAAAGTTTCTTAAAATGTGGGATAAATTTTCAAGAAATTGCTAAAGTTTCTTAAAATGTGGGATAAATTTTCAAGAGATTGCTAAAGTCTCTAAATATGTGGGATTCATTTTCAAGAGATTGCTAAAGTCTCTAAATATGTGGGATTCATTTTCAAGAGATTGCTAAAGTTTCTAAATATGTGAGATAAATTTCCAAGAGATTGCTAAAGTTTCTTAAAATGTGGGATAAATTTTCAAGAGATTGCTTAAGTTTCTAAATATGTGGGATAAATTTTCAAGAAATTGCTTAAGTTTCTAAATATGTGGGATAAATTTTCAAGAACTTGCTAAAGTTTCTTAAAATGTGGGATAAATTTTGAAGAAATTGCTGAAGTTTCTAAATATGTGGGATAAATTTTCAAGAGATTGCTAAAGTCTCTAAATATGTGGGATAAATTTTCAAGAGATTGCTAAAGTCTCCAAATATCTGGGCTGAATGTTCAAGAGATTGAATGGGATAATTTTCAAGAGATTGATTTAGTCTAAGAGACTGCTTAAGCAGACTTTCTTTTAATCCAATTTGTTTCCTATTTTCAGGTCAAGATCATGGATAAGAAAACTGATTACAAAAATGTTACTAGTAGAATTGGTTCCAAGGATAAGATCACACACAAACCAGGTCAGTTTCTGCTTGAGTTTCATGTAGAGGTATATTCACAAGTTTTGAAACATCAGACAACATGTAAAAGAAGATGGATTAGGCATCTTGGGTTGAAATAGTTCAAATTTGCTGCTCAATGGATGTCTTTTGAATGAAATCGTTTCCATGAATTCGACAAGTTTGTATATGTGATTCTCTGGTGTAATAAACTTATTGCAAGTCATCTTTCTTATAGAACCAAGTACACTTGTTGATGATTTGGATGGATGTTTGCAGATTACCACTCAGAGCATCCAATATCATCATCCATTATTGAGGTTTTTTTTGAACAATAGTGTCAGTTATGCATACATCATTTATTCATTTTGACTTCTCAAGTTGACCAATGAAGAATCTTGAAATTATTTAGTAGTTATCCAGTCATGGAACCTTGAACCACAGGAATACTACTTCTTTCAGGGGGTGGAAATGTCAAGATTGAAACCAAGAAAGTGGAAGTGACACAAGTCAAGTCCAAAATTGGCTCGATGGATAATGCCAAACACAAGCCAGCTGGAGGGGAACGCAAGGTACAATTATAATCAGTTTAGAGGTTCTTGGTGTGCATTTTGTTTTAATTTTTTGTTTGGTGTGCTTTTTTGCTTTTATTCTTAACCCCACTTTTGGCTTACATTTTCCATCTTGGGTGTGAAAATTTCCTTGTGTTGGGCTTAATTATTCACATCTGGTTGTAGAATTTAATATTCATAAGTTTTGCTATTTCAACGGCAGACATTCGAAATGAAATAGTAAAGATTTAAACTAGAAAATATGCTTCATGTCATTAAGGATCTAATGTACATTTTGCCTTCCTTTTTCAAAGCATTTTCTTTCAATTCTGTCATAATATGTCTTTGCTTTTGAGAATTGGGATAAGAAATTGAAAGAAAATGTATTTTAGATGTTTTTATAGTTTAGTTTTTATCATCATCATGAATCATGACAACTAAAATTAGAAAAAAACACATGTAGTACAGGCTTTAACATGCATTTTGAAATAACATAGAGGCTTTGCTGAGAGTTAAAATTTGACTGCATAATTTTGCACTTTATTTCAACACTCAAGTTTACAGGATAGTGATATTGATGTACACAGAAAAAAAGTAGGTCACACAGCACATGCATGTGCATAAAAATGCTTTTCAAAGAATTGTGGTGCATATTTTTAATAGATCGAAAGTAAGAAATTGGAATGGAAGGTAGAGTCAAGGATTGGTTCCCTGGACAATGCCAAACACAGGGCAGGTGGTGGCGATAAGAAGGTAGGTCACTATGGTAACGCATTTTACTGCAAGTCGTTTAAATTTCAGATTTTGTTCCCTGTCCGACTTCATTTCATTGATTTTTCTCACTTTGATGTTTTTATTTTGAGCATGATTTTTTTAATTGTTTTCCCTGCTTGGTTTGTCACTTTTGATTTTACTAATACATCTACCAATAATCCTTAATTGGTGAAAAAAATGGCTGCTTTTATCAATGTTGGACTATCAGCTAATTAAGGGTTATATTGTTAGAGGAATTTACTTGTAGTTATTAGAAACATTAGTAGTAGTAGTGTACTTATAACGTGTTTTGAATCTATTTCCCTTAAGTATTTCCAACTTTTGTTTTTTTTACCTAAATTTATGAATGCTGTCAATTATCTGTTTAACAGTTATCCTTCCTTTGATTGTGATTTTTACATCCAGTCTGAAAAAACCTTGGACAAAATAAAAAGGTCATGATATATGGAAATATAGCCTCATTATGCAAGGACAATGCTGGAAACAAATCTGCAAATAAGTCACATGTCATAATGTGCTGCAATTAGAATTCTGAAGTGTGATTGCTTTGCTGCAATTAGAATTCTGAAGTGTGATTGCTTTGCTGCAATTAGAATTCAAAAGTGTGATTGCTTTGCTGCAATTAGAATTCTGAAGTGTGATTGCTTAGCAGCACATTAGAATTCTGAAGTGTGATTGCTTTGCTGCAATTAGAATTCTGAAGTGTGATTGCTTAGCAGCACATTAGAATTCTGAAGTGTGATTGTTTTTCTGCAATTAGAATTCTGAAGTGTGATTGTTTTGCTGCAATTAGAATTCTGAAGTGCGATTGCTTTGCTGCCATTGGAATTCTGAAATTTGATTGCTTAGCAGCACATTAGAATTGTGAAGTGTGATTGCTTAGCAGCACATTAGAATCTAAAGTGTGATTGCTTTGCTGCAATTAGAATTCTGAAGTGTGATTGCTTAGCAGCACATTAGAATTCTGAAGTGTGATTGCTTTGCTCCAATTAGAATTCTGAAGTGTGATTGCTCAGCAGCACATTAGAATCTAAAGTTCACCTGTAGGAGACAATCACTTTCCATTGGACTTGATAGAGCTTATATGGGCAAATATCTTTCTGATCTGAAAATAGGAAATAAACTTCTATGATAAGTAAAATATTTTGGGAAACAGAAATATAAAATTAAATAGGGATTAATAGACAATTACTGTATGAGAAATTAGTATTATTCAAGTTGGCTTCATTTTCATGAATATCATCAATTTGCCAATCAAATAATTCATATTATCAACATACAAAGATAACATATTTATAAGACACAGGAATCAATGAATTCTTAGGAAAAAATCTACAAAAATTAATGCCAAAAAAATCATTTAATAGTATACAACTATGTTGTTCGAAATCTAATTTAAAAGTGTTACATTTAGATTGAAAGCAAGAAATTGGATTGGAAGACAGAATCTAAGATAGGATCTTTGGACAATGCTACTCATAAAGCAGGAGGAGGTGAAAGGAAGGTAGGTTTGTCGAACTGGTTTCAAGATTTAGGTTTTTGAACTCTCTGGGTTTGGTATTAAATCCCTACCAGCCAACCTTGTCACCCAGAAGGTTATGGATCATGAATTTTTGTGGAAAATTATGGAATTCTTTGAAATAGTTTGAGACTTAGGAAATCTGGATATTATTCAGACAACATTTTTTTATTGGCTTTTATCATTAATATAGCCACTTCAGTTAGGGTCTAACGACAGCCCTCTTGAATGTTCATCAATTTAACCTTTTGACCTAACTCGATGACATTTGCTTTACAAATCAAATTTTTACCCTCTCCAGCGCTAGCATTTTGTGATGGGGTGTTAGGTCAAAAGGTTAAATTGATGAATGTTCAAGAGGGCTATTGTTAGACCCTAAGTAAAGTGGCTATATTGAAAATAAAAGCTATAAAAGTGGAAGCAGAGTTTTGGTCTACTTTTAATTAGAATGGAATACATGGCCATAATATAGATACTAATTTCAAAATCTTAACTTTTTAAACTTTCTGTTACTGAGGTTGGGTGATTGGGATTTGATATCAACCCAAATTTTGGTTGGACTGGATTTAGACTTGTGTCTTATGTTTTATGCTTTGTGCTTGATGGAACAAAATCTAACTAGATCTCGCTTTGTGCTAAAAGCTTCAAGTTTGCTATTATTGGTTTCAAATGAAAGCTTGTGTGGAATTCAAAATAGTTTAATTACAGCAGTTCACCAAAGAAGTTGACATTCTCAAAGGACAAAAACTTGACTTAAACCATGATCAAGAAACATCATATCATTCAAAAGGGTTCATTCATTTTCATTTTAAGATAGAAACATATAAATGTGAATGGAAAACCGAGTCTAAAATTGGGTCGTTAGAAAATGCATCACATGCACCAGGTGGAGGGGATGTGAAGGTAAAAACCATAAGATGTCCTTAAATGTTTGGAATGTTTTATATCTTGTGTTAACTCATATGTCAAACATTTAAAGAATGCCGTTTTATGGATATACCAGATACATTGTACTGCATGAATAAGGGAATCGAGTTTTCTCGTTGTAGACACTTCTAAAATGCATGTTATTGTAGATCTTCTCGAAAATCTTCCTGCAATGGATTATATCTCCAAACTTTACTATAATTTTAGTTCTGACAACACATTTATTTTCATTAAAATCCTTCATAACCTGTCTATAAAGACTGTTCTAAGAATCAATTTGACTGAAAACCCAAGCAACTTTTTCATCCAATCAGCATAGTGACTGAATTTTCTCACTTAATTGTTAAGAATTTCAGAATCATGTGACATTTTGACTGACAGCAAATGTTCTATTATAAGTGAGATAGATCATATGGAGTCAAATTTTAGTGGTTAAGAAATTGGCAGTGGGAGCACAGCATATACTTAAATAGAAAAGGGACCATCCCTTACTGAGTGAGACTTAAGAAAGCAATGGTTGATACAAACTACATCAAGAAATGAAAGTCTGTTATCACATAAATCAGTAAAATATATAGAAAAAAATAACCAACATCATCATCATCAAGATATAGAGAATAGAAAATAGAGATTTTCAAAGTATCCAAAATTTTCTGTTAATTATATATGACAAAAATCAGAAGTTTGTTGTAACCTGGTCTGGATTTTACTCAAATAAAGCATGGATGTTGTTTAAAGTGTGTTATATAGAAAGTTCAATAGCAACTGATTAATGTTAAATAAACTTGTTGTTTTAAAACCTATGACAAATTTGTATGTGGTGTAGTATTTCACTATGATTCCATCAGCGATTGATAAGGCCTCCAAAAATCTGTGGTGGCATACTTGTAAAGTTTCATCATTGTTTTATCCGATGAACAGTGTTGTCAAAACCTCTGTATGATATAATTTATAATGTATGTAATTGTCAAAATAAGTCCAATTCAAAATTACTTAGGTTTTTTGTGCATAGTCACTTTGGTTCGCATTACTTTTGCACTCACTCTTAATTACTGTGACTGCATATACACCATCAGCAGCATTTTCTTATGGTCTTAATAGGATACATAGTTTCTTCAAATTGACGTCTTTGTGTTAATGCTTGCATGCCATACCACTATCAGCAATTGATCTCCTTATAATGTTGAAGATGTTACTCTTTCTTTGATGATCACATCCTGTCAAAAGTTTGATGCTGAAGATGTAACTCTTTTGCTATTGCATGTAGACACAAGGTGCACATTATATGGGTCTCATTAAAGGGGCAGAGGCGGCATTTTGGGGGGTTGATTTTACTCTTGAATATATGAAAATAGTCTCCAGAAAATCGTATAATTCCTGTAAAAATACTTCAAACTAAAAATTTTACTCACTATTTCTATATATGTTTTTTCTATATATCACAGAGTATCGTAAATTGACGAGTCATCATTTTAACATTTAACACCGATAATTCTGGTCACACATTGATTTGAAGGCTCAAATTTCGACGATGAGCTGTGATCACTATTACTGATAAACTTAGCTTAAAATTCTCGTTTCTGAGACTAAAGTATGATTGGTAAAAAAAAATGGCGCCTCTGTCCCTTTAAACCACATACAATAATGAATATGATGTTAAAGTTCAGGAAAATAAAAGGTTGCTTTTTCACGCTTGCATGCTGGTGTGGCTTTATTTCTTACTTGCTTCTTTTTATTTGCATTCATTTAGATTGAAACCAAAAAATTAGATTTTAAAGATAAAGCTCAGTCTAAATGTGGGTCTATGGATAATGCTACCCACAAAGCTGGCGGTGGGGATAAAAAGGTAACATCATTCTCATTTCCTCATTGGGCACCTCATACTTTTACAATGTGATAGACCTGACTTTGGTATAGATTCAAAATCCAAATTCCAAGACATAGCCTACTGCTGTTTTTCTATTCCAATATCTGCATCTTTCATACTTGTGCCCTTTTTTTTTTCTTGAGGCAATGTATGCTTCATTGGTTGATTATTCGTTGCCCACTATATAGTGTTGCTTGCCTTATTTTGGCCAACAAGCTTAAGAATTCAGCATTTAAAGCTGAATACTTAATTTCTGAGGCACTTGCTCTGAACAAAAATTGTTCAGCTGATAAAAGTCTTTAGGCCTTTCATAATAAAAAAAATTCTTCAGATCAATGGCAATAATCAGGTCTATCACATGTTTTAGCACATTCTCACTTTTTATGTCATTTCATGGTGGTGGTGGTTACTTATTTTGGATGGCATGAATATTTTGGGCTGATAATTTGACTGTGTTAGTGCTAAGTAGCACAATACATAGGCTAATCTAATGCTTAAATTACTAATATAAAAATTCTGGATGAAAATGCCATTAAGCTGGTAGAGCCAATAGTTTACACAAAATTATACTTGTTCTCAAAGTTTACGGTAATCTCAAGCCATATTCTGTTTTTCTACGGCCAGGATGGTTTTCAGCTTCCCAAAAATTGATAAAAATTGCTTTAGTTCCTACAAAGTCTATGTTATCTGAGCTCCTTTTAAGGAAGTAGACTTATCTGAAAGGCTAAGCATTTCTTCTCATTTTAGCAAGACACAATTGTGTTTTCTACAGAAAGTAAGGTGTATTTCAAAATCAATTTTATACTAGATTTCTGAAAGCTGAAAACCATATGATTAACTGAAAAATATAGTAGAATGCTTGGCATTACACAAAACGTTTTGACATTTGAAAAAAAAAGGTATCACATCATCATAAATATCATATACTTTTTTTTTTTTTTTCTTCAAAATTTTTTTTTTCTCATTTTTTTTTTCAATTTTGTGATTTTTGTCAGATCTATTCTGAAAAAGTAAGTTTCAAAGAAAAAGCATCGAGTAAATGTGGGTCGTTAGATAATGCCGAACATAAGGCTGGTGGTGGGAACAAAAAGGTAATTTTCTACTTCTAGAAAATATTAGTTACCACATTGAAGTACTATAAATCCATTTAAAGGGACTACAATTTCTATATATATCAGAGTATCTTAAATTGACGAGTCGTCATTTTAACATTCAATTGCGGATAATTCCGAACACACATGGATTTCAAGGCTCAAATTTCGATGGTGAGCTGTGAACACTATTAATGATTGGCTTAACTAAAAAATTACCCTTTCTCAGATTAAAGGATGATTGGTCAAAAAGAATGGTCCAACTGTCCCTTTAAATATTATGTTATACAAAACAAATGTCTATGCACATCTGGGAAATCCACCAAAAGCCATAGTTACCTAATGGTAGATCATGTATATTTGGACAGCATTGCATATCTGAAATGTTTCAGAATATAAGAAGGAACAGCCTTAAATTGGCACTTGACAATAACTCAATGTACAATTGTTAATTTGACCTTAAAGTACTTAAACTATATTATAATCAGCACAACATTAGCTTGAGTTGCCAGTTTTCAACTGATCTTGATCTCTAAGTCATAGTTTGAAATTCAACATAGTCAAGATGAAATCAATCTATGTTTATGTCATTGAGAATGAAAAACAATAAAACAGTACTTTCTGTGGACTGATCCTACCAATATTGGTTTTTATTTGTAAAGAGTTGGATCTCTTAACTGACTTCAAAGATACTTTTTATACAGTAAAGTTTGTAAACTAAAGACAAGTCTATGCTAAATAGAAATAAACTAAACTATCATTAACTGTGACTGTTTGTAAGGAATACTCAGATGTACAAAGATATCAAAACTGCTGCATGTTATTATTTCTATAATAGTATATATACACTGCAAAAGCTTAATTGCTTTTTTCTACACTAACATTTTTAATTGTATTGCATGATTTTTATTGCATTTTATTTTTTGTTCACACAATGAAGCATGTTTTGTTTTTATTTTTAATTTAGCATGTTTAATTTTAGATTGAAACCAAAAAATTAGATTTTAAAGATAAAGCCCAGTCTAAATGTGGGTCTATGGATAATGCTACCCACAAAGCCGCAGGTGGGGATAAAAAGGTACAAAATTAAGCTAGAATTAGAGTAGAATTTTTTTTCCAAATGAAAATGCTCAGATTTTAAAAGTAGTTAAATGAACAGTAGACATTTAAAATTCATTTAAATTTTGAAAAAGAAATTTTTTTTATTAATTACTAAATTTTGATGACCTTGTTTATTTTCATAGATTGAAACCCAAAAATAAGTATTTGAAAAAGAATTTTTTTTTTACTGATTACAAAATTTTGATGACCTTGTTTATTTTCATAGATTGAAACCCAAAAATTAGATTTTAAAGATAAAGCCCAGTCTAAATGCGGGTCTATGGATAATGCTACCCACAAAGCCGCAGGTGGCGATAAAAAGGTACAAGTTAGTTAAGCAAGAATTAACATAGAATTTTTTCTAAATAAAAATGCTCAAAAGTAGCAAAATGAACAGTAGACATTTGAAATTCATTTAAGTTTTGAAAAATTTTTTTCATTAATTACTAAATTTTGATGACCTTGTTTATTTTCTTAGATTGAAACCTAAAAATAAGTTTTTGAAAAAGAATTTTTTTTTTTATTAATTACTAAATTTTGATGACCTTGTTTATTTTCTTAGATTGAAACCTAAAAATAAGTTTTTGAAAAAGAATTTTTTTTTTTATTAATTACTAAATTTTTATGACCTTGTTTATTTTCTTAGATTGAAACCTAAAAATAGGTTTTGAAAAAATTTTTTTTATTAATTACTAAATTTTTATGACCTTGTTTATTTTCTTAGATTGAAACCTAAAAATAAGTTTTTGAAAAAGAATTTTTTTTTTTACTAATTACTAAATTTTGATGACCTTGTTTATTTTCATAGATTGAAACCCAAAAATTAGATTTTAAAGATAAAGCCCAGTCTAAATGCGGGTCTATGGATAATGCTACCCACAAAGCCGCAGGTGGCGATAAAAAGGTACAAGTTAGTTAAGCAAGAATTAACATAGAATTTTTCTAAATAAAAATGCTCAAAAGTAGCAAAATGAACAGTAGACATTTGAAATTCATTTAAGTTTTGAAAATTTTTTTTATTAATTACTAAATTTTGATGACCTTGTTTATTTTCTTAGATTGAAACCTAAAAATAAGTTTTTGAAAAAGAATTTTTTTTTTTATTAATTACTAAATTTTGATGACCTTGTTTATTTTCTTAGATTGAAACCTAAAAATAAGTTTTTGAAAAAGAATTTTTTTTTTTATTAATTACTAAATTTTTATGACCTTGTTTATTTTCATAGATTGAAACCTAAAAATAAGTTTTTGAAAAAGAATTTTTTTTTTTATTAATTACTAAATTTTGATGACCTTGTTTATTTTCATAGATTGAAACCCAAAAATTAGATTTTAAAAACAAAGCCCAGTCTAAATGTGGGTCTATGGATAATGCTACCCACAAAGCCGCAGGTGGGGATAAAAAGGTACAAAATTAAGCTAGAATTATAGTAGAATTTTTTTCTTAATA
This sequence comes from Lottia gigantea, assembly GCF_000327385.1. NCBI lineage: Eukaryota > Metazoa > Mollusca > Gastropoda > Lottiidae > Lottia > Lottia gigantea. Next base: position 1,573,816 of record NW_008709259.1, read on the forward strand.
AAAAAAATTGCTAAATGAAAAAAAGACATTTTTTTTTTTATTAATTATTACATTTTGATGACCTCGTATTTTTTCTTAGATTGAAACCCAAAAATTAGAATTCAAGGGAAAAGCCCAGTCAAAATGTGGGTCTATGGATAATGTTACCCACAAAGCTGGCGGTGGGGATAAAAAGGTAGCCCAGTAGTAGAAATAGTTTAGTGTATTTTATTGGTTTATTTCAAATATTTCAATATTTTTTTCAAAAAGTTCATATTACATCGAAAAAATCCCTTATGAATTTTTTTAGATTTTAGTTGAAAATTTGATGCTCTCGATTTTTGAATAAATTTAGTTTTTCTAGTATTTTGTTATATTTTGTTATATTTTGTTATATTTTTGAGTATTGCCAACAATCAGCTGATAGTTGATTTCAATTTATTGCAAAATTCCTATTGTAAAAGTATAATTTGAAAAGCAGTGATATTTTTTCTTATTTCTCATATATTCTAATATTAAATGAAAAATGAAAACTGAATAAAATATTATGTAAATGTTCCTGTCTCAGCAATAGTATTGAAAATGCATGGAAATTGCATGTTGTGTTTGTGTTTACTGTGTATTTGTTAATTTTAGATTGAGACCCAAAAATTAGATTTTAAAGATAAAGCTCAGTCTAAATGTGGGTCTATGGATAATGCTACCCACAAAGCTGGTGGTGGGGATAAAAAGGTACAAAAAGTAGAAAAATAATATGTAGAGGTAGAAAACTAGGTGTGAAATATTTTAAAAACATAGTTCAGGTCTTTTGTAGGCTAGCTTTCATTCTTTTTCAGATTTTTTTTCCAGGTTACCCTTCCTCTTATAACTCTTTATATTTACTGTAGTTTTGTTGATTTACGTTTTAATAGTTAATTAAACAATTTTCTAGAATACTAATAACATGAAAAAAAACGGTGGATGTTTTATTTAGCTAATTAATATATTTTTTACTATTAATTGGTGTAGAATGATGTCAAAAATTGTCTTACAAATACTTACATACAGGCATATTAACTGAGTTTCCACTGAGGGCAAAAGTGGGCTTTAAGCTAGTTTTAAGCTAGCTTTCTTGTGTTTCCACAGGGCAAATTGCCGAACCATTATGGTTTGGGAAATGTAAACCTCTCTTTCGGGGGCATACTGGGCTTTCCAGTCTATTGCATTTTTACAGTCTTGTACATCATGAGTTGTAAATAATGTGCGACTTTGTGATCGAGGCTAAAATCGTTCAGTAACCAGTTAAACTCTGTGTAAACGCAACACGTTTGACAATAAAGCTGGCTCTAAGCTGACTTTTCTTAACGATTCTTAGTGGAAACACGGTTATTGTATCTTCAGCCCTTAATTGTCTAAGTTTTGACATTTAACCTTTGAAGGACTGGTGACCTGACATGTATTAATACATGTAATAATTTAACCTTAGCTTAACCTTTTCATTCATTCATTCTTTTATTCATTCATCACTCATATCCCCTGATAAAAGATTTTTCCTACAATCATGTGTAAAGAAGGGAGTACATCTTCAATCATTAAAAAACTAACAGATTTAGATATTCTGTTTGTTTTGTTTTTTTCCTGTGGGTTAACCCTTTGAACCCTGAGTTTAAATGAAATATAACGTCATATACCCTGAACTCCAAGTAATCAAAGTAAAAACGTATGATGTTAATGTTGTATGCCGGCTGCTCGGGTAAATATTGCGTTAGTGTGTAGTCAGTAAACAGGTCGCTAGGATTCAAAGAGTTAAGCTAATTTTTCTAGTCCCATATTCTTAAATCAAGTAAGTAACCCACAGAAAATTGGTGTTCAGAGATTTTAATTGGTTGAATTAGTGAACTCTTCTTAGATATAATGTCATCGGATCTGTATTGACCTAAGTAACCCACAGAAAAGAATAAAACAGAATATCTAAAGTTGTATATTAATTAGATTGCCTCGTCTTAGTTAATTTATTCAGTTTGTTGCTTATCTGCTGTTCATCATGCTTTTTAGCTTATCTTTTTGTATTTTGTTTCTTAAACCAGATATTAAGTGAGAAAGTTGAATGGAGAGCTGAATCTAGAATAGGATCATTAGATAACGCCAAACATTCACCTGGAGGGGGTAACGTACAAGTAATACAACATTTCTTTATGTTTTATTCTTGTATTATCCATAATAACGTAACTGTGGTAAAATTGCAGCAAGGTATGACCTAGGCGTAAAACTCGAAAGTCAGGGGTTAACTTGGAAAAAGTGTCTAAATGCCTAAACCTAGACGCCATTTTTTTTCTGACATGTGAAAATCAAAAAAGAGCAATAGCAATGTCTTGGCAAGATTTCCCTCAGTGCACACTTCATGGTATTGCCTGTTCTTATTAGCTCGAACATGCAATAAATGTAATTGTAAAATGTAAAACCTTTGGATTTATGTACAATGGGAGAAGGGATTATCTTGTGTTACGTTGCTATCCAGCACATTCACCTAAATCTTATTTTCTTTGACTCACAGATGTGATTGAAACTCAAAAAAGTTTACATAAGGTCTACATATTTTGCTGCTTTTTTGCCCAATGTTTTATTTCAGATTAGGAACTAGAAAACCAAAAAGAAAATCACCCATTATGTAATCTTACTGAAATAAAACTGAAAATTTGAGAAATTAATTGTAATGTAAATTATGTGAGATTGAGAAAATGGTTTTGCTTAATTTAGAACGCTTATTGCATGGTTTTTATTTTAAGTTGAGCTTTTCAGAGCTTTTTCTATTGTTTGCTTCAGATTCATTCAGAAAAATTAGAATTTAAAGAAAAAGCAGAATCAAAATGTGGTTCGCTTGATAACGCTTCTCACAAACCTGGTGGAGGGGATAAAAAGGTACTGGTATCCATCCCATAGCTCTTGTTGATTTTGATGAAACTAACAATTTTGCGTCCTGTACTGGATATTCAAGGGGTTTTCTAGCCTTTTTATGTGTATTGGAGATATGTTTAGCTTTCAATGGCATCAATTGGTTTCCTGTCAGATGTCTGTTGTTCCAGCAAGTCCAAAACAATCTTGATCAGAGGAAGTCAAAGGATCAATATATGTAGACTGTAATGATCAAAATAAATTAAAAACTTAAAAGTAGCTTTAAGTTTTTGATATTTTTTCTGTTTAACATTCATGTATTTTCATTTTAGTTTGGTGGTGCTGACATTTTCTAGCAGTCAGAAATGGATCTGAAAAAACTATGATTTTACATACATTTTTCATTCTTTTACAGATTCATGATGAAAAAGTAGATTTTGCATCCAATGCTACATCAAAATGTGGATCATTAGATAATGCTGATCACCAACCAGAAGGTGGGGATCAATAATGAGGTATGTTCTTGAGACAAAATAAATCACGGATTTTGATCAAGATATTACGAACTTCGTAATAGATTTTTTGTATCATTGGAGATTTTGATTGGATAGTATGCTTGGATATACAGCCAATCGGAGCCCTCTATTACATATACAGCCATTGTTTACAGTCTGTCTTTCTGATGAGGGTTTTGATTGGTTTATTACTTACAATCCAACCAAATCACTTCATTTACAAGCTGCCATGATACAAAAGAGTTCCCATGATGTCATGGTAAGGTATTTGACAAAGTTTATAAAAACTTGACTTGTATTGCTTCTATTCTGTGAATTAATACATCCATTTGAGATCTGTAAAATCTTCAAATCCTGAGTACAATAGTAACAAATATTTTGTTAAGATTTAGAAGTTAAAAAACCATTTTTGTTGTATTGTGACATAATTTGAACACAGTACTATAGAGTAAGCTAACTGATGATTATCAGCTGGTAAAGCAAATACTTACACAATCATATCCCTTTAGATTTCCAATAAATAAGCCATTCTATATAGATTATTGCCTAAAATTTAATTAATAAAAAAATTGTTTATTCTAAGAAGTATTAATTCTTTTAAAGATGGGTTTCCCTATTTTTTAGTGTCAAATTAAGTAAACTTTTTGATTAATTGGTGTTTCTAATGAATTATCATGTATTTTTGATCATATCATTATGTTCTTATAGATATGATTAAGATTTTTAACCAATCATAAATGTCCATGTATGATAGTCTGGATAAACAAAAAAGGACTTTTTGACCTTTCTTGATCAGTCATTCTTTGGAATTGTGCTGGTTATTCTCTTCTAATTTTGCTAATTGGACATGAGAGACAAACTAGTATTTTCCAAGTCATTAGAACACCTCTACTTTCTATTCATATAAGTATTAGCATTTTCATTTTCATAAATAAATAAGGGAACCCATCTTTAACAATCCTAATAAAATTTGATAACATGTGTAACATAACAAAATGTATTATCATTTCTTTCTAAGACGCTCAATTAACCAGATAAATAAGGTTAAAGGTACAATTTTTCAATAGTTACTATGTGACTAATGTGATATCGAAAGCCTAGGTGTCGCCACTAGACAAATACCTTTTAATCCAATACATAATACCTCTTTAATTGCTACATAGTGAATATATGTTATCGCTATTTATTTGAATAGATACAATACAATGAAAAGCCTTTGATACTAAAGAAAACTTTGCCCCTTTTTTGATCAACTAATGTCACTTAGTTACAATACAATTGGACTAGAGATCTAGGGTTGAAGGTTTAACAAGATTTCTGCGACCTTTTTGAAGTGTGCACTGTTTAATAAGGATTTGTTTTATAAAGATTACTTAGCTATATGAATGAAGCGAAGCAAAATTATAAAGGAGTTTTTTCAGTGTAATAGTTTCCAAAAATGGATTTAAAAAAGGTGTAACAAGACATAGGACTGGATAACTGGATAAAATCAAAATGGAGGTCACAGGTTCTTCTACTGTGAAAATTGGACCAGAATATAAAAGATATAAACCAAACATAGGCAAGGATCCTACAGGGGGAATGAGATTTGCTCCTATAAGAAGAGTAGAATATCTCAGTAATAATGAAATCACAGATGAAAATCCTTATTTGGATGTAAAACAACGGAATGATGGACAGTTTGTGGTGGTAGAAAAATATCCAATGACTCATCGCAATAGAAATGTTGGAAGAGTCACCAATGTTCAAGCATCTCTGGCAAACTCTGGGGTGAAATTTCGAACGATAAAACCCAGATGGGTATATGCCATTAATGGTGAATTTTTGGGTCGGACTGATGCACTGAAATTGCCTTCTGTGGATTTAGGGTGGACTAAAAAGTCTAAATGTGGCTCAATGGACCAGTATTACCACAAACCTGGAGGTGGCACAAAAAGAATATTCAGTGAAAGTCGTAAATGGAATGAAAATGCCAAATCAAAAGTTGGATCTTTAGAAAATGTTAGTTTTGGAAAGTTTCGAAGTCGTAGTTATCCTTCTTATGAAAATTATGGTTTGTATTTGCCTGATATTTCTCCACGATTCGAAGCTCAGGCTCATACAGAATGTAGAAATAAGATACATTATATACCAGGCAAAGAGAACGTAAAACCTCCGCGAAATCCACGATATGAAGAGACTGAATCACATGTTCGTTCATTAGACAATATGCATCATATATCTCAGGGAGGAAACGTCATTCTGCCTAATTATAGGAAAGATTGGAAGGAACCCACAGAATCTAAAGTCAGATCTCTGGAGTTCATCCATCATCAACCTGGTGGCGGAAATTTCCAACTGCCTCAAATTCGGAAACAGAAGTGGACAGTTAAATCAAAAGTTGGATCATTGGACAATATACAGCATGAGCCAGATAAGCATCGCAAAAAAGTTCCTCATTTTCCAAAAACCTGGAAAGGCCATTCCAAAATTGGGTCTCTGGATAATATAAGTCATAAGCCTGCAGGAGGTCAGGTTTCTCTTCCTAAACGGTCTATTCGCTGGAGGGGTCGATCAAAGGTCAACTCCAAACCTCCAATTAAAACTATATATGAAAGAGAGGAATCTGATTATTCATTAGATTCTTTAGATTAGGTAAGACATTTAGATTAGGCTAAAAATAACTAATTAGTATGTATGTGGACTCCCTTAAACAGATAAAACAGATTGACAAATCTAGTCCCAGTCACTTGTTAATAAAATGTACCACCATAATTCATGTTCAATAAAGTTGAAATAAAAACTTTGGACTTTTAAAGGCAAAAGATTGAATGAAGTCTATCAACAGAGGAATTTTCTAGAAATTTCTGTTGTCTATAACAAGAGTTAATAAAGAAGTTGTCTTTCATAACATTAAAGGGACATGTGTGCCATTTATGGGGGTTGATTTGAATCAGAAGTTCTAGAAATGTAAGAAAATTGCTTTAAAAATACTTCAAACTAGGAATTTTGCTCACTACTTCTATATATATCTTAAATTGACGAGTATTCATTTTAACATTCAACGCAGTTAATTCTGGATACACATTGATTTGAAGGCTCAAATTTCGACGGTGAGCTGTGAACACTATTGCTGATTGGCGTAGCTAAAAAATTCCTGTTTCTGACACCAAAGTATGAATGGAGCACCTGACCCTTTAAGGCCAAAAAATAATATGTTTCATTATGTCTTTTAAAAAAAATCTTAAAAACAGTCACTGCTATTTTTGTCCATTTGAAGTCCATAGTTTTTTCTACCTGCTTTATGACTTCAAGTTATAGGCTATATGTAATTTCAATCTAATATAAAAAAATTCTGATATTTTCGACTTCATTATAATCTGACAAGTTTTGTACCACAGTCCTGTTATATTTAACCAATCAAAGCATGTACTGTAGGATCACTTTCTACCTTTTTTAAAGCAGTGATCAATTGTGGTATAACAAAATCATAAGTGGCTGTCATATTGCTCTACTTTGGATTTTGCTATCCCACAATTTGGAATCATTATAACAATGAGTACTTTATACTGGAAATAAATTAAAAAAGATAAAAAACAAGAAAGCAATCATAATATTCATGTCAAATGGGTCATTTAAGAGATGTGTTTTGAATGTCTTACCTTGTTACAAATTTGTGACATATTCTGTGAGTTCATGATTTTTGTGTAGGATATCGCCTTTAATTTTTGTCATTCTTTATATATTGCAGGTTCTGATGTAATTGCGATGTAAATTTAGTGATTTTCTGGTCTTTGAGATAATCAGGATTAGTGCCAGCGTCTACTTATCGAGAAAACTTTGTCCATATTCGTAATAGAGGAGTTCTGTAAAAATTTATCCAATATTTTCTTTTTTAATTTAATCAATTTTTGTCTTTTAATTATTTAAGACTTTCAGCATTATGGTATACACAGCCTTTGACATCACCTAAATGCTCTCTTTTTATTTAATCACATAGTGTAAAGATTAATTTAATTCTGCATTTTAAAACATCCCTTCAATTGCGTTAATTCTTTTAATTTGAAAAAAATTAGAAAATTAAAAAAAATAATTTTTGAGATTTGAATGTTAGAATTTGAATTTTTTAAAATGATTCTCAAAGTTGTGAAAAAATTGTAAAGGGAATTTACAAGAAATTATTTGAAAGCTTGGCTCAAAACCAAAATAAATAGCCAAATAACCAAAGGCATAGAATCAAATGAAGGGATGATCTTTCTGTTATATTTATGATTTATAACTTTAAAATCATTTAGTGCTATCTACTTATAACTTATTTATTTGTTATCATGCATCGAAATAACACAAAACAGTTGACTTTATTTGTATTATAAGGCAACTTCTAACATATGAAGCCATTCACAATTTGAAATCTGAGGTAGTTTTTTGTCTCCTTTTAAGTGAATCTCATAATTAATTAAGAAATTTTATATTTTATTTACTTTTTAATTTATTGCTTAATTAATATTCAATTAACAAATGAATTGAATCTTTGATGTATTTAAAAACTTTTCTATTTGGCTACTTATTTCATTAGTTATATACTATATAATTGCGAATACAATGCGCGCTTTGAGAAACTCTTTTGGTTGATATTACCCACTTGATATCACTTTTTTGATATCACAAAATTTTTGCCCTTTTATATTACTTTATATTTTAATTAGTTATATACATTAAGTAAGATCAATCTTTTAAAAATAAACTTTTTTTTCATATCTTCAAATTGTACAAAAAGTGGCTGTTTGGGTTGATTTTACATGCTGTGTTTTGAAAGTATATCAAATTCTTTGAGAAAAGTAAATGAAGCTAATGATAACAAAATTTCAAATTAGTTCACTTTTTGATAGAGTTGTAACCGAATGCTGTTTATGTCATCCAACTAGGATTGCTCTCACAAATTTTCCACATAATTCTATAGATTTGTGTGCAATGGGAAAATGAATGATCTTAAAGTGCTTGTTTTAACAATAGTCTGCACAGCCATTTTAAAGCATTTCTAAGCAAAAGATAATTTTGAATATGTCTCCTTATTTTTTAAAAAAATTAACATTTGTGCTTTGTTTGAACTTTGACATTACACTTTAAAGGTTTGAATTGCTTTATATGTATTATAGCTATATCTTTTCCATATTCAGAGAAGGGAATGAAAATAATTAATAAGAAAAGGGAAACCTATAGAAAGAGGCATATTCAAGGAGCAATGGAGAGCTTTTGATTTTGAAAGCATTAAGTAAAAGTTTTTTTTGAATAAACCTTGAAAACATTGGTCAATCAAGGGGTAAAATCTAGATGAATATGTCTTGTATGCAGAATGATCTTTCAAAAGTTAATTAATTAGTTAGTTATAGTTGTCTCCCCTGTTTAAAAGAATGCTCTCTAAAATGGAAGGTGAAAATGTTTGTTGTGAGATGATTGTGTACATAATTTTCAAGTGAATCAAGTCAGATGTACATAATGAATAATTATTTGTAAGATTATTGCAAGAATATAATTAATTTGATGACAGACTTTGCTAGATAACTATTGAAAAAAAATTGGGATTTTCACCCATTAAGCTCTGTCTATTGCAGAATTATTATGCTAAGAATAACATCCATTGGCTTAGCTCTGAGCTCAGATTTTCAAAAAGTAACTCTACATTGACTGTCAGAAAATCGTGGAATTTTAATTTTCAAGCCTTGATTGTTGTCTGCTTTCATTGTTAAGAATTTGTTTCTGTTTTGGCTTTCATTGTTAAAGTGCACTTATTATTTGTATATTAAAATAGTCTTGATAAACTGGACCCAAGTCTAGATCAAAATGTCTTGAATTTGCATATGGAGGTTTCTTACTGGAACTGGCTGAGTCCATGGACACATCCTGCAAAAGATCTACTGTAAGATGAATGAAATGACTGAGTTTTGTGCTCTCTTGAAGCCAGTAAAATCTTGTGGCTGAAAAGGTACATTTTTGCAGCCTCTTTCTTGAAGAGAGATAGATCCCAACACAATATGGGGTACCATAGATATAACTATGTTTCTAGCATGCAAGTTCAATGGAACGATTTTGTACATTTTAGAAGAACATTTAAGTATGCTTATGATGTTAAATTTAATGGTTTAACTTATTTTATGCTTAAAATTTATGAGTGTTATTTTAACAGCAAATACATTTTCTCGTTGTTTTTGTAATTGGTGAACACTTTGTGTTTCGTTGAAAATGAAAGAGGTCATAAGATTCTTCAAATGGGGTTCTTTTGTTACCGTGCTGCACATTCACAAATTGGTTTTGATGAGCTTCAGATGGCTTGAAAACGTGTACGATTGTAAATGTATTTCAGTTTTGATGTATAATTTATAAACAAACATGAATTACAAAAGTATGAACTTCATTCCTTTAAGAAAAGTATTTGGTTAAGTGAAGACAAAAAAAAACTTTAGTCCCCATGTTTCTGAAGAAAAACTTTCCATCTAAATACATTGTAAGATGGTTTGCCAAGGATTTAACCAAGTTGCATTTGACTGCATGCTATTGAAAATATAATTCTGTGTAGAATTTGTCGCCATTGGCTATAATGTGCACATCCTGTTTGGCAAGCCCTTTTAATGTAAAAAAACTGCTCCCTATACACGCAAATATTCGGTACATGCCTCATTAGACTTGTTTCCAGTTTAGAAAAGGAATGATAGCTTAGACCTCTATGATTTAAATCGTCAATTATAATATTCATTTCAAATTTATTGATTTCAAAGCTTAATTAAAAGGGAGTATAAATTCGGACTGCTAAACCATATTAATGAATATTAACAGACCACATAGCCATGGCTTAAGATAGAAGGGATTATGCTCCAATATGTAACCATGAGAAATTCTCTATATAATGGTTTGTCAGTCGGAATTTTACTGCCTACAGCCTAATATTAATAACAATGTGATATGTAAAATATGTAATGAATGAAGGTCGATTCTGTCGATTGGTTTGCCTCTGTCTTGTCTTATGTCTGTTTATTCTTTCTTTCACAATAAACTTTAGCTCATACATTAAAAGCTTCATTTTTTACTCATGTAATGGTGTATATAGGCGGTAATTTTTGGCCTATGCCTCCCCTTTCTTCTCTCTCTGGCCTCGGGCCATACAAAATGATAAATTTATTCCACTTTCACTTCCAAAGTCTTGCATTTCCTCATCGAACTTGGTCAAGTGAAGACAATATCATGCAGTGTGCAACAAGGGAAATTTTACATTGACAGCAGCATTTACCTACTGTTTTTTTTATTGCTGTTAGGCAATTTTTAATTGAGTAGTTTATAGCATTTGGCGCCTCGGCTTATTTTTCCATAGAAATCAGTCGAGAGAACAGAGAAACAGAGAAATCAGTCGAGAGAACAGAGAAACAGAGAAATCAGTCGAGAGTACAACGAACTCGGTCAAGAGAACAGAGAAATCAGTCGAGAGGACAGACTGTTAAAACTGGAGATACATATTGGGCCCAGGCTGATTTAATGGGTGTCGAGGTTCAGTATCGAAATACGGAAGCGTTGAGGAAGCTCTATAACCACCAAATGAAGGTCCGAGGGGATTCTTCCTCAAATAATTTTCTAAAATATATAGAATTGATATGGTCATTCCGATACATATTTTAGGGTGAAGAGTAGAAGACGTTTCAAATCATATTTGAAATTTATTAGAAATTTAATGAAGTAGAGGTACCAGACTCCCGAGACTAGGGGGTACAATAGGGGGCAGACTGACTATATGCTGGAACAACTGTCGAGGTTTAACTCAAAATGTGGCAACTCTGTGGACGTGTCAATGTCGCAAAGCTCTTATACAGCGTCGGAGAGGGTTTTCCTGAGAAACTTTTCGAAATAATTGAACTGATTTGGTGTATCCTGACGCATAATATGTTAGAGCAAAAGTGTATAGAGCAAAAAAGTATAAACATCGTATTTTCAAATTTGTCATAAAATAAAGTGGGGTACAATTGAGGGTGCAAACCAGTTTTTCTGCGCCACCGCTGAGAGGTACAAATATTTTTCTTGGGTTGGTAGGGCAAATGCTCTACCGGTACAATTTTATACAGCATGTGATGAACTCGGCGTCCACGATTCAACTAGAGCATACATACACTGTGTTCCTTATCCAGAACCTTGTCGGCTAGACGTTCAATATTCAGACAGGTTTAAAACTAGTGAAAGTTGAAATTTCTTGTGAATTTTCAATTTGAGGTATAGTTGAACTGGTTATTCGATTTCCGTACAGTTTAGTACTTCTGACTATTCACAAATCATAAATGAATCCCGGAATAGAAATATTAAAACAGAACCTAGACCGAAACATCTGTCTCTATTCCAGCCTCTGATAGCTATTTGGACAGACGTCAGCTAGTGTAGCGACAGAAAAAATAGGCCCCATTAAATGGGTACATTCCGCATCTCCGCAGGTTTAAACTTTGTTACTTACCTCTGGAAAATCCAGATATATTTTGAATCATGAATATTTTTGTAGTTCAGTCATACCATCATTTTCTCCCTACAACATTTTTGTCACATGTCCGGTTTCATCAAAGTTATTTTTGACGGAACTTATTTAGCATCGTCCTTTTAAAACTGTGTGCGCATCCAAAAGTTCTCACAGTCACGAGATAGTATCAAAACGAAAGTTATGGTAATGTCAATCACTAATTTACAATCATCGTATAGGTAATTTAATATTATGTTAGAAAAAAAAACCATTTAACAGGGTCTCTTTCTTCTGACTTGACAGCTGTCAAAATGTCCATCAGAGGCTGGAATAGAGGCAGATGTTTCGGACTAAACAGAACCTAATAACGAATCCCGGGATATGCAGATTGCTGCCTTTTAACAAATAGGTTCAGTTCATCGAGAAACCAAATGAATTTCCAAAGATATCCATCGTACAAGACTTTTCCAGTATTGTATAGTTCAGTGGTTCCAAACACTTTTCAGCCTTTAAACCACTGGAATAATCATTAATTTTGAACCCCTCCAAACAATGGACATTCAAAACATTTATAATTTATAATTAAACATAATAACCAGACATAATAATGGATATATAATCATATTACACACACTAATTGACTGCATACAATGCACGTGCTGTCATAAAACATTGAGACCCAAGTCAAATTTCCAGGAAAATCCTCAAAAGACACCGAAGCCTAGGTTGGCTCAATAGTTGTGGCAAAAACATGCACCAGAAGTACTGGAACCATATAATATCCCTCCACCCCTCCCCAAGAAAAAAAATTCCCCTACAACAGTTTTCCAGATTTGGAACCAGGGGTATAGTTCCTGTATCACTGAAAACAGATTGAATACCTAACGCTGTTCATTTTGAATATTCAAAAAGATTCTTATAAAACACCACATTTCATAAAATTATTTTCAATCTGATTTCTTTTCACGAAAGTTCCTATTTTTAACAACATAATTATTTCAAACGTTAGGAATTATGTGTATAGCAATACATGATATTATCATTGTATAATATAACGTATATATATTATATTCTAATTGAGTTTTCATCTTTTGATGTATTTTATTATAGTTGCATTAATCATTTTAGGGGTAATATAAGCGAAGATTTATTGATTTTTATTTCATATATTCAAATTATATTATATTATTCAAACTAACTGCACAAGCGATTCTCTCTCACTAGAGATTACGCCTAAATTCCTGTGCCTGTGTTCTCATAACGTTCCTAAACAGCAATGGTCCACTCTAAAATTCATATTGAATTAATAATGTTACCCCGAAAACTAAAAAATAGAAAAATAAATTAACAGATTGCTTGAATGCAATTGACCTTAATTTCCCTGTGAGTTAGCAGTTTTCTGTTGTTTATGAAAGAATATAAATTATTCTAAAATCACCAGACGACACTATATTGGCCAGCATAATTAATATTAACATATTTATCTACAATTTATCAAATATATTCCTAATTAGACCATTTAAAATCGTTAAATACAACATCTGTGTAACATTTCATATCACATAGAATATTTCTATTGTCGAGTTGACCAATCAAACAATTTTCGACTGAAATTTTATTTTTGTGCATCTTGTGTTTTTCCTCACGGCCGGTGGCGGCGCCAGCTTTCCGAGAATTACATTGATATTATGCATTCTGAAGCAATTTTAGGGCAAAAACGTATAAAAATCATATTTTTATTTAATACTATATTACATATTTAATATGTTGAAAATAAAATTGGGGTACAATTGGGGGTGCAAACCAGTATTCTAGGGCCCCACCCCCCTTGTTCCCACACTGCTTACGGGGATTTACAAAATTTCGACAAAACTATATGTCCTCTATCCACGTGAAAAGACGGGTAATGAATTTAGTTTTTTTAAATGCTTGAAAAGTTAGGTGCTGAAAATAATTAAAACTATACACCAAAATCTAAGGAAAGGTTTTTTGGTCGACATCTCGATATTATCATATCCCATTACAAAGCAATATCTTGTTCAGCGCGGAACACAAAAACAAGATAATGCTCTCTAGCCTGAAGATATACATTAAGTCATTAACAAACATGATATAGGAATTTATAATTACATAGACATACATGAAAAATAATGGAATCCAACATGCATTATTACAAACCAATAATGGCGTGTTTTCGTCAAGGGAAGTGACTATAAACCGTTTATCATTAAATTGCTGAACCCATCAGATCTACATAATTATGTGTACCAAATATTGTTATCGAACGCGCATATGCCAGGTTCGGATCCAGACTGGATTGCAAGTAATACGTCCGGATGGGCAATGGTAAATGGTGTTTTGTTTCAATAATAAAATTGATTCCATTTTTAGTGCCCCCCTTGTATCTACGGGTCTGATGTAAGCTTGTAAACAACCGAACCAGAATTCTACCATAAATTATATAGTATTATAGTCGCATAACATACCGGAAGGAGTTGGTGAATAAAAATGTTTTGTTGAATTTTGCTGGTTCCTTCTTCAGTATTGACGCAAGGTGGACGAGGTTCGAATCATGTTCAAGATAAAATAAATTCGGATTTCGCGGTATGTGCTTTCGAGAGTCAACTTTCACCTCTTAAATTTCAGCTAAATTATATATCGGTAACCTGACACAGTTGATTGATAGCCAAAAGTTTTAAAACATATACACAGCCAAAGTTTTTAACAACGTACAGATGGGTCCCGATAGTAATCGATATACAAAATACTGCTTTATTTATCAGTTTTATCAAAACCATGGTCTGCTGATGAATGATTGGAAAAAATTTTAATTGGTTGTCAAAATGTTTAAAAGCCGAATAAAATCCAATTTAATCAACACACTTGTTGTAGCAACTTGAAGACATTGTTTCAAAATGCTGCGCTTCGTGTTAGTATTTTGTGCTTTAATTTTGGTGTGTGCGTCTGAAGGAAATGGTAAGGTCTATCTAGAAATTATTTTGAAAAGTCAATTTTTGACTCTGAGTGTTTTCACATGGAAAGTAAAGTTGGAACTATGCCCGTTATGGTCTGTGCGATTTATCGTCAGTTTAGTATTGCTAATGTAATTGAACTTGGTAAGCTGCTTGGAGGGGTTCTCTAAAGAAGAATATTACTCGAATATGGTGTCAACTTCGCCCTTCAGAGTCATACGAAATAGTCGTAACTGTAAAGATATATCTGCCTTTCATAGCATCTTCAATCGATATTGATTTTGAATCCGGATATAGCAAATAAATCTGTCGCTCGAAGTATAGAGATTTTTTTACCATTAAATAAATAGGAAAAATATACATTTAAACAGAGCAGAATGTTTTGTGTAAGGGAATGGAAAACGCCACGCACTATGAAATGAGTTGAAATTTGCTGGGACATGGAATGAGCTGACTTCTTTTTCGAATGAGACTTGTGATAATCGTTTCTTAAAACTGTATACTAAGGTTATTGGTTTTATTTTTAAAGGAAACGAATGTGAATTTGGTACCTTAACCCAATACTTTAATCGAGACGATCCAAGTGGCGAATACGACGACGAAACGCTAGAAAAAATCCGAAAAACCTATCCATGTCATATATGTGATAATCCTGTTGGTTTTGATGCAAGATTGGCGAACGGACAAAGCTATACTACTAGTGGTGAAAATATTACTGTCAGTGCAACGAATGGACTTTTATGTCGTAATGAAGACCAGGACGACCACATGTGTGAAGATTATCAGATCAGCTTCTGTTGCCCATACGGTAAAATATTAACTTATTTTAACTGTCCTAAAGCTTTTTTACCTGGGGATTGTTTTAATAAATTTTGGCGTAATGAGACGGTTTATAGTCTGGCATAAAATCTTTAGACAATTATAATCAAAGTCGTTCCATTCAATCAGGCTATATTCTCCGACATCGCAGAGAAAACCCAAAAGAAAATCACGAAATAGTAAGGATTTATAGGGGGAAGGGGGTTTAGAGTAAGGATTTATAGAGCAAGGGGGGTTAAGAGTAAGGATTTATAGGGGAAGGGGGGTTAAGAGTAAGGATTTATATGCGGAAGGGGGATTAATAGTAAGGATTTATATTGGGAGGTGGTGTAATAGTAAGGATTTATAGGTAGAAGGGGGTTATAGTACAGATTTAAAAGGGGGGGAGGGTAATGCAATTGATCGAGGACTCTGAAATGGAAACGAAAAAGAAAAAGGTAGAAAACACCTGTCCTAAAAAAATAATATTAGCTTTATGTAATCTAAAACTCGTGAAATAGTACCAAACTCTCGAAATACTTGAAAGCTAGAATTTTGATCTCTATTCAATTGGATTTTGATGGTTGTTAAATTCTTAACAAATTCTTTTTAGCGATTTTGTCTGCTTGTGCGTAATGAATTAAGGTTGGCATATTCCATGCTTTCTGTCACTATCTTTAATGCATCTATGTAAACCGTATAAGATCAATAATAATTTCCACTTTTTCGTTTTAAACCTGCAGATCCACATTGTGATGGGGAGTGGACCGACTTCTTTAATCGAGACAGTCCAAAAGACAAATACGACAATGAAGGACTAGCGAGGATCCAAGAGAAGTATACGGGTCAAGTATGTAAACACCCTACGGATATTGATGCAAGATTGGTGAATGGCGATCATTATTCCACTAGCGGCGAAAACGTTACTGTATCCGCATCGAAAGGGTTAATGTGTAAAAATTCAGACCAGGATGACGGAATATGTGAAGATTACAAAGTTAGATTTTGCTGCCCACACGGTAAGTTATCTAATTATAAAGTCAGATACACTCGTTCACGCAGTAAAGTATTTAATTATGAAGTCAGATACACTCGTTCACGCAGTAAAATATTTAATTATAAAGTCAGATATACTCGTTCACGCAGTAAAGTATTTAATTATAAAGTCAGATACACTCGTTCAAGCAGTAAAGTATTTAATTATAAAGTCAGATACACTCGTTCAAGCAGTAAAGTATTTAATTATAAAGTCAGATACACTCGTTCACGCAGTAAAGTATTTAATTATAAAGTCAGATACACTCGTTCACGCAGTAAAATATTTAATTATAAAGTCAGATATACTCGTTCACGCAGTAAAGTATTTAATTATAAAGTCAGATACACTCGTTCAAGCAGTAAAGTATTTAATTATAAAGTCAGATACACTCGTTCACGCAGTTAAATATTTAATTATAAAGTCAGATACACTCGTTCACGCAGTAAAATATTTAATTATAAAGTCAGATACACTCGTTCACGCAGTAAAATATTTAATTAGAAAGTCAGATACACTCGTTCACGCAGTAAAATATTTAATCATAAAGTCAGATACACTCGTTCACGCAGTTAAATATTTAATTATAAAGTCAGATACACTCGTTCACGCAGTAAAATATTTAAAGATTCGGCCGTTAAAGCAGTACAATATTTAATTTTAGAGAAAGCTTTTGTATGAAATATTTTATTATAGAGTTAGATTATTGGTACAATATTTCATTATAGAGTCAGATTCTGGAAACAATATTTTATTATAGAGTCAGATTCTTGGATACAATATTTTATTATAGAGTCAGATTCTGGATAAAATATCTAATTATACAGTCAGATTCTGGGTAAAATAATTCATTACAGAGTCAAATTTTGGGTAAAATATTTAATTGAGTCAGATTTGGGGTAAAGTATTTCATTATAGAGTCAGATTCTGGCTGATATTATGTATTTATATAGTCAGATTCTGGGTAAAATATTTCATTATAGAGTCAAATTTTGGGTAAAATATTCCATTATAGAGTCAGATTCTGGCAGATGTATGTAATTATAGAGTCAGATTCTGGGTAAAATATTTAATTATAGAGTCAGATATTGGGTAAAATATTTAATTATAGAGTCAGATATTGGGTAAAATATTTAATTATTGAGTCAGATTTTGGGTAAAATATTTAATTATAGAGTCAGATTCTGGGTAAATTATAGAGTCAGATTCTGGGTAAAATATTCCACTGTAGAGTCAGATTTTGGGTAAAATATTTAATTATAGAAGATTCTGGCTAAGATATTTAATTATAGAGTCAGATATGGGGTAAAATATTTCATTATAGAGTCAGATTCTGGCTGATATTTGTAATTATAGAGTCAGATTCTGGCTGATATTTGTAATTATAGAGTCAGATTCTGTGTAAAATATTTAATTATATAGTCAGATCTATGCAAGTTTTCAACGCCATAACAAAATTATTGCTGACCTAATTAGAACGACTGGACTATTTTACGAGTCCAAACTGTTAAAAAAAGTCAGTACAAATAGTCCGATTTGGGGTTATGATGACGTATTCGATTTTAACAGAAAACATTAACTCTAGTTATCGATCACCAAATTGAAGTATATAGCCCAAATGATTATCATTGTATTGATGATGATTTCGATTTTTTAAGATTTGGTTTAGTTTTCTTCATTGTCCAGATTTTGAAATTATCAAAGCTGAAATTTTTCTAATATTGTCTTGGCCTACAACCACTCCACTTTATACATTAATCTGCGCTATCTCTTAAAGAAATCGATAAAATTTACTGATACTCTCTTGTTTTATTTAGATATATCGCTTTATTGTGATGGAACCTGGACCGACTTCTTTAATGTGCCAATTCAATTAGCACTTACGAAGACGAAGGACTGGCGACCGTCAAAGATATGTATATGGGCCAAGTATGTGATAACCCTATTGATCATGATGCAAAAATGGTTGATAACGATAATTATAAAGTTAGATTCTGCTGCCCACACGGTAAGATATTAAGATATGAAGTTAGATTCTGGGTAAAATGTTTAAAGGGACAGATGCGCCATTTTGGAGGGTTGATTTTAGTCTTGAATGTCATATAAATAGTCTTCAAAAGTACTAGAAATGTACGAACATCTCATAATTCCTTCTAAAATATCTCAGAGTAGGAATTTTTTCCCTGTTTCTATAGATGTCTTTTATGGTAGTGTCTCAAACGCGTTTACTTTCAAACGCGGATAATTCTGGACACATATGGGCTGTGAACACTGGTACTGATTGGCCTATCTAAAAAAAACCTTCCCGTTTCTGAAGTAAAAAAAATGGCGCAACTTTCCCTTGATTATAGTCAGATTCTGGCTGATTTATTTAATTATTAAGTCAGATTCTGGGTAACATACATTTAATTATAGAGTCAGATTCTGGCTGATATATTCCATCCTTTAATCAGATTCTAGCTGATATATTTAATCATTTAGTTAGATTTTAGGTAACGTATTTGATTATAGAGTCAGATTCTGGCTGATATATTCAATCCTTTAGTCAGATTCTGGCTGATATATTTAATCATTTAGTCAGATTCTGGGTAACATGTTTAATTTGTACGATCTGTTTGGAATACATGTAATTCGTCAAGTTCTGTTGTCAGATTGATGAAATATTTATTTATGATTTCGATTTTTAATGAAAAGATTTTGCTTTATTACCTTTTTTCATAATTGTCTATGTTATTGAAAATATTAAATCTTTCATGAAGTTTTCTATTATATGGATGTACTGCATTTTGAGCTACATTTAACTATGTTATCTATAACAATTTACTGATACTTCCATCTTTGCTTTATTTAGAAGCTCTACCACATTGTGATGGAATCTGGACCGACTTCTTTGATCGAGATGATCCAACTTCCGGCAAAACCGACGACGAAAGACTGTCGCTAATTCGAAATAAGCATCCCAAAGTATGTAAAAGTCCTACTGCCGTTGATGCAAGACTAATGAATGGCATGCTATATACTACTAGTAACGAACACGTTCAAGTATCTGCATCGGAAGGGTTAATCTGTGAAAATTCAGACCAGGATGACGGAATATGTGAAGATTATCAAGTTAGATTCTGCTGCCCACACGGTAAGATATTTAATAATCTAGCCAGATTCAACCGTTTACACAGTAAAATATTTAATTATAGAGTCAGATTCAACCGTTCACACAGTAAAATATTTAATTATATTCAGCCGTTTACACAGTATAGAGTCAGATTCAGCCTTTTACACAGTAAAATATTTAATTTTAAAGTCAGATTCAGCCGTTCACACAGTAAAATATTTAATTATAAAGTCAGATTCAGCCGTTCACACAGTAAAATATTTAATTATAAAGTCAGATTCACCTGTTCACACAGTAAAATATTTAATTATAGAGTCAGATTCAGCCTTTTACACAGTAAAATATTGAATTATAAAGTCAGATTCAGCCGTTCACACACTAAAATATTTAAGTATAAAGTCAGATTCAGCTGTTCACACAGTAAAATATTTAATTATAAAGTCAGATTCAGCCGTTCACACAGTAAAATATTGAATTATAAAGTCAGATTCAGCCGTTCACACAGTAAAATATTTAATAATAAAGTCAGATTCAGCCGTTCACACTGTAAAATATTTAATTAATTAAGTCAAATTCTACTCTGAGATAAATAAGAAAAATACTATTCATATATTAAGATAGTTAGGTATAATAATGCGTAATTCTGCAGTCAGACTAACATTCTTGAAAAGAGTAAATCTGATTCTTCTTCAGTATCCCTGTACAAAAGGCCTTTTGCCAGAGTGGTAAACTATTTTCTACATTTTAAAACTGTTTTTCTATATAAATTTTTAATTTTGTTTGTTTAGATCATTACGTGCCAGACTGTGATGGATACTGGACTGAATTCCTTAATGGAGACGGACCAGATAATGAATATGATTTAGAACGACAGTATGCCATCCGAGTGAAGTTTCCTGGTAAAGTATGTGAATACCCAACTGCTGTTGATGCAAGGGTGAAAAATACTAATGAATTTTCTTCAACAGCAGAAATACTTTTTATCGGAGCATGGTATGGATTAGTCTGTAGGAATTCCAACCAGAAGGATGGGAAGTGTGAAAATTATGAAGTCAGATTTTGTTGTCCACATGGTAAATATTTAATTATACAACCACGAGTCCGCTCTTAAGTTTTGTATGTCAGATCCTTAGATTGGCATTGGTAACAAGGTCAGATGCTATAGCTATTGTATTACGTGTCTCACATGTCCATAATCAATTCATAATTAGCTAAATTAGAAGAGCATTACCAGCAGAATTCCAATGAGTGACTGATCAAAAAAGGTCAAAAAATCTTTTTTTGTTTATCCAGACTGTACATACATGGACATTTATGATTGGTTAAAACTTTTAATTATATGCAATGAGAAAATAATGATATGATAAAGAATACATGATAATTCATTAGAAACACCGATTAATCAAATAGTTTGCTTAATTTGACACTAACAAATAAGGAAACCCATCTTTAACATTAGGCCCTATCACTGAATTGTGGAAGTACAAAGTAAAGCCAATTCCAATAGCTATCGAAACCATTCAGAATATTTACAAATTGCACTTCAACATATACTTTTATCCCCTTATTCAGCACCCAAAGAGCCATATTGTGATGGAGAGTGGACCGACTTCTTTAATCGAGACGATCCTAACGGCAATTACGACTATGAAACACTGGAGAAAATCCGAGAGGACTATTCTGTATGTGAAAACCCTACTGGATTTGATGCTAGATTGTTGCATGGCGAACATTATACCACGAGCGGAGATGTAGTCGTAGTCAGTTCATCGTTTGGACTTACATGCAAGAATTCAGAGCAGAAAGATGGGAAATGTGAAGATTATAAAATCAGATTCTGCTGTCCAAAAGGTTATACACCATTTTTTTTAGATAATATACTGAAATACTTCAGTGCAGTATCATTTTGCCTATGTACTATGGACGATTATATATTCTAGTGATTTAAATTACCAAATTGTATTGCATTGTGATTTTATAGTGTTTTCTTTCGAGTTGCTGTTTTCTGAGGTAGCCTATACTAAAATTACTTTGGTTAATCAACAGCACTTTAGGTTAGGCTAAATTACATTTGGACTTTTGCTTTGTATTTAGAACTTAAACTTGAAGAGCCACAATGTTCAAACTGGACGTGGTTTTTCAGTCAAGATAACCCAGACGATGGTCTCGAAGACGAAAGACTGGAGGAAATCCGAAAGGCGTATCCAGAAGTATGTGAAAAACCTACTGCTATTCATGCACAACTTCTTAATGGAGATCATTATGCCACTGCTAAAGAAGTACTTACAATTTCTCCATTGTTTGGACTGCAGTGTAAGAATTCAGACCAGGATGACAGGAGATGTGAAAATTATGAAGTTAAATTCTGCTGCCCACAAGGTAAAATGTTTAATTATGATAAAATAATTCTGCTGTTCACAGCGTAAATTATTTTATGAGAAAGTCAGATGGTAGGTAAATTATTTATTTATAAAATCAGATTCTGCTGTTCACAGCGTAAATTATTTTATGAGAAAAATATAAAATCAGATTCTGTTGTTCAAAGGTATCGATTTATCGAACTATAAGAATTCGAACATAAAAAGGGCAGTCACAAGATTCATTTTTTTTATACCATAAATCCTTGATCCAGACTTGAATTAGGTCCAACTATTCGGATTCGAACCTAAAAACTAAAAAGGCCAATAAAAAGACAAAAAACCATAAAACATTCTATTTCTAGATTTAAAACCTGTGGAGCCATATTGTGATGGAAACTGGACGGAATTCTTTGATCAAGACAATCCAACGGGCGGATCTGATGATGAATCATTCGAGAAACTCTATAACGCTTACCCCGACCAAATCTGTGAACATCCTATTGGCTTTGATGCCAGATTGGATAATGGATATTCCTATACCACCAGCGATGATGTAGTAACTGTCGGCCCAACGTATGGAATCGTCTGTAAAAATTCGGATCAGAAGAGTGGAAAATGTCAAAATTATATGATAAGATTCTGTTGCAAAACAGGTAATAATTTAATTTAAGACTTTCCTTTTCATTATCAAGTCTGAAGTGTCGAAGGTCAAATATATTCATCTGGTAATATAATTGGAAAACTCAGAAAACTGCTCTATGTCTTAATTCAAATGGGTCAAATAACTTTTCTGGATTTTGCATGATTAATGAGTACACCCATAATGCCTAATGACGCAATTTCGACGTCGGCCGGGAAATAGGAATGGCAGGGTTAAGCATACAAAGCTAGAAAACCACATGTGAACCCCTGTTTTACCTACGGCATATTCATTTATTCATCCATTGTATATATGCAATCATACCAAGTTTTATACAATACATGTATACTCATTATATTAATAATCACCTTCCATAAACTGTTCACAGGACGCGATCCACAACGACCAATCCCTTTTCATCTTAAAGCATAAAATTTAGGAAAGCATAGTCGATTCTAGGTATCTGGTGATGACTGCCAAAAGATTTTGAATTCAATTAAATTGCTTGTATATTGCCTTGTTCTACCATTGGCAATAAACATTTTGCACTTACTTATATTTCATTTGTAAGCTAAAATCCTCGACTGCCCTGAGGGATTCTGGACCGACTTCTATAATGTTGATAGTCCGGGAGACCAAGACGAAGCCGAAACACTGAGTGAAATCCGAAAAGTTCACCCCGAGGTTTGTGAAGATCCATCTGATATTGATGCAAGATTGGTAAATGGTTTGGACTACACTGAAAGCGACGATACAGTTACTATAGGCCCGTCGTTTGGACTGCTTTGTGAGGATGCACATCAGAAAGACAAGTTGTGTGATGACTATAAAGTCCGATTCTGGTGTCATTAATCTGGTAAGATGTAGAATAAAATTACGACCTGTACAGAGTACATATTATTTGTAAAATCCAATGAAAATTCAAATTTTCAAGTTTTATATTATATGAGCCATGGTCGTCTTCGTCTTTCGGCGAATCCCACTTTCACATATGCTGCAAAATAAATCGGACCCTTTGATAGAAGCTCGGATATATTATTTATTGCATACTTGTAAATTAGTAAGTAACATTTAATATTTTGTTTTATAGGTGATGGTGAGGATAAAACATCTATTGTAAATTCACACAACTCTTGTTATACCCTGAACTACTGACTTTTTCAAAACTTAGATGAGAATATATCTTTACTATTCAATGAAAAAATATTAAACCTTATCTTTTAAACTGTTGTTTTTCAATTAAAGTACCTTTAGTTGCATTTACATTGGTATTTTGTCAGGTGTGGATCATTGACCACAGGATTTCTCTATGCATAATGATACAAAAATTTTAAAGTGAGGTCGAGGGGAGGGGGGTACAAAGCCAGGTCATGTGACATCCCCGAGAAAAGATCGACTGTACAAACGTCACTTTTCAAGCTTACACTCACCATTACCCCTTTCAGGATACTTGATTTACATTACCGCCTATAAATCCTTACCATTACGTGATTTTCTCTTAGGTTTTCCCTGCGTTATTCTTCATATATTCTTCTTCATGACAGAACGACTTAAATCATAAATGTTTATGCTCCACTTCAAAGCACCTCATTACCTCCCAAAATTTCAACCCCTGATCAAGACCAAGTAAAACGTTTACATCGACCACAAGTATGCCTCTTTAATGACGCGAATGAGCTGCAGTGGCTCAGTGAGTTAGGCACTTGCTCGCTAACCTGAAGGTCCAGGGTTCAATCTCGGCATAGGTCGAGATAATACCTTCGGATTTTTCAACCCGGTTTCCTCCTGTCAGTGATGCAGGCAAGAGGGGTTGACATGGAAAAAGCATCTAGTCGTTCGGTGGGACAATAAACCGAGCTGTGTACGTTAAAGATCCGTCGACAGCTGGAAATCGAACAAGAGCAGGCAAATGCCGCTGTCATGGAAACATTTCCCTCAATGCACCTGAATGGCGTTATCCGTCTTCACGGTGCAAAAAATTATGACGTATAAAGACTCCATTCATTTCATTCTTCTTTTTTTTTAATGACGCGTAAACTGTGAAGTGCTGAATAGATAAGATGCTGAAGTAACATAATTTCTTTCCTGAAGCGGCTTGATACCAGCGCATTTTCAATATTCAGTATAGCACTCTTTCGACTTATCTCCCTTAGCATGGTGAATGTTACCTGAAATTATACTACTTCAAAATGTACACCACGGCGCATGAGCTTTTCTATGTCACATAGTTGAACACAGTGTTTGACAATCGGGGAGCTAACATTCTCATATAGCAGTAAACGCAATCAAACAATACATTGTGAAAGTTCCGCAAGAGTACCTTGCAACATATCACGGTGTTAAATGGCGACCCTTGTACCCAATATAATTACAATATAGACTATCTCATAATTCCCTCAAAAATATCTCCCACTCAGAATTTCATTTCCTATTTCTATGGAATAGATATCTTTTCTATATATATGGCAGTGTATCAAGAAAAGACTCATCTTTCAAACTTTCTAGACACAGTTGGATTTGAAGGCTCAAATTTTGACGGTGAGCTGTGAACACTATTTTCAAATATACCCACTTAAAACAAATTCAGTTTGATTATAGCATATTTACTATTTTCATATATTATTTACACCGTTTTAAATAATGAAAGTTTTGCCTTAGTCTTGTTTATCTTGGCAAGAAATCAACACGACTAATGTCATTTTTGGTAATTACACCACCTTATTATGAAAAGTGGATCTTTACTCTACTTTTAAAAGTGCTTTTTGTCAAAAGTTGTTACCAATATATATTTTTGGAAGTTAATGGCATGCTCCGGGGAAGGTTGTTTCATTTTATAACCATTATACCTTATAGAAATATTGTTGATTGTAATATAGATAATACGTTTCCTGCAATAAAAACAAAAACAAAAATAACAATAATATTCAAGGATAATTATTAAAGGGGGGGGGGGGGGTTGTGATTTTACTTTTGAACATATGTAAATAGTCTTCAGAAGTACTAGAAATGTAAAAAAAAACACATAATTCCTTAAAAAAAAAATACTTCAAACTAGGAATTTCACTCACTATATATCTAGGCCTATCGTCATTTTAACATGCAAACACAGATAATACTGGACACTTTTTGAAGGCTCAAATTTCGACGGTGAGCTATGAACACTAATACTGATTGGCTTAGCTAAATAAAATATAATTGGTCACAAAAAAAAAAAAAAAAAATGGCGCATCTGTCCCTGTATATAAATTTAGAATAAATGTTTAGTAAACATTAAAAGAGTTAAAATCCGAATGCTCAACGATATCACAAGGAAATAAAAAAAATTTATGGAGTTTCCAAAAATCAAAAACGTTTCGCTTGGCCTGCACAGAACCGTAACTTCATCTAAGCAAATGAGACCAATGCATCTTGTCGAATTTTACAAAAGGTAAAACAAATATACATTTTGTTTGACAAAAGTAAAAATATGATATTAGCAAAATTAATCGCAATTTTGAAAACGTGGCGATGAAGTACAGGAGTTTGGCCTAGTAGGAAAAAGACCATTGTTACGTGCAGTAGCATATTATCATGTAGAAAAGAAACCACAGACGCCTGAATGAAAATTGGAATGTTGCAAATTGGTGCTATCAGTGTCTCCGATACACCTATTTTTTCTCTAGAAAACCGCTTCACAATCCCTTTTACCAAGCAAGTTGTTTACTTCAAAGGCACATCGTAATTCAAACGCAGTAAAATATGGTTTGGTTCGCTTGCACTCTCTAGAAAGAACATTATGCAATAAATAAATATATAATCAAATGAAAAAAAATAAAAATAAATAAATGAATTAATTATTCATAAATTTTTCATTTTTTTTTAATATGTTTAATTGGTACTTGTAAACACATCTAAACGTTCAATTCTTTAGGAAATTAACTAGAATGAACCCTATCGAAGATATTTATAGGTCCTGAGACATCAACAACGTCCTACGTTTCTGCACCTAACCGGACTGATAGGAGACGCACATCATTTAGTGAAGCCGTCGCCTACCCTATTTTTTTTACTCTGATATCGGTCAAATATTAACCTATGAACTTTATTGAATTTGATCGTTTAGGACATCGCCCTATGAAGTAAAATGGATAATATGTCGATTTTTGTCAAATGTACAAAAAACACTGATATCATAAAACCATTAAATGGACATATTCATTCAACTGAATTGATTCACTGATAATGGATTTCTGATGCGCTCATTGACTTAATTTCTTTTTTTACTGACAAACAAGTTTTGATTGGTTGAAAAGAACAATAGAAACATTTTCATTGGTTAACCATAAACTAAAAAAAGAACCGGATACAAAATCTCCTGAAGGGGTAACCAAAACAATATCTATGAATTTTAAATCCACTGCCAAAATGTATAAAAGGGGACAACAAATCGTTAGCACATCATTGTATTTATTTTTACTGATTGGAAGCACTCGTGAAAATGCTACGCTACATTTGGGCGCTGAGCGCTCTTTTTTCGCTTTGCCAGTCGCGCATAGCTTTTTCAGGTAATTATTCATTTATTTTTTATTATCTTTTTTATTATTTCATACATGCGATTAGATTCTAAAATATTTCAAATTTTTTTTGTTAGATAGGTGGTCGTTTTTTTTACAGCATTTCCATCATAAATTTGGAAATCTTTCGTCAGTAACACGTAGAAACGTAATTACATAGATTTACGTGAAATGTACTGCGTATTTGTGTTTATTTGCGTTCGTCCAGAGGTCGTTACACCATTTCTTGAAAAGACTGTAGGTAAAACAGTTCCAGACTTTATTTTGACGAAACGTTGGTATATAAATATAACGCGAGAAATAACCATTGTTCCTTGAAAGCAGTAAGGTTTTTTTTTTTACATATTTTTAATGCTAGATTGGTTTTGACGAAAATTGGTGAATGTTGTTATCATCAAAGGGTGTTCACAAAAAAATAATTTATTTTAGCTTCAGTTGTTGAAAAATTGGTTGCTGTTGAACCCTGTCATTAAAATTCATGAACTCTTATTGAAATGTGTTTTATTGAACTCCGTTCAAGGAGGAGATATTGTCGAATATTGGCGAAAACTTGGTGAAGATGTTTATCAAACAAGAATAAACTTAATTAATTTTCAAAAAATTATTGTCACTCATGGCTGAACATTGAGAACACTTTTTTTGACTGAAAAATCTAGACATATTAAGCTTCTGTGAGATTTTGTTCCTTTTTCAATATTTTGTGCTGACACCACAATTCTTGATGAAATGTGTGACATATATTTTATGTTGTTCGTTGTTGTATCCATCTAAATACGTAGCTGCCAGTGGACGCACGTTCCTTTGCCTACGAAACTATCTTTCATTTTTTCGTAATTCTCTAGAAATCGACTCCAAATAGTATGGAGCAAGGGTTAAATAGTTTAAAAGTCGACTCCGACGTGTTTCGTGTCCTGTCATTTATGTTTCCATTCTCTTTTTCTTTAAAAAGAAATTAAAGAACCACATTGTAATGGATACTGGACCGATTTCTTCGATCGAGATAATCCATCTGGTTCCTACGACTACGAGGCATTGAGCAACATTCAAATTGAATATCCCGGGAAAGTTTGTGCCAATCCTATTGGTGTTGATGCTAGGCTGTTGAATGGTTTACACTATACCACTAGTGGTGAAGTTGTAACAGTCAGTCCATCTGTTGGTCTCATCTGTAAGAATTCAGACCAGAAAGATAAACGTTGTGAAGATTACAAAGTCAGATTCTGTTGTCCCAAAGGTAAGCTTTTCCATCATCAAATTCGGTAATAAACATTTTCTACTGCATTTTAAAATCGACTGCCCAGAAAACCGTACCTCATTTCATTAAAATATACAATATTGCATTATAAATCAATAGCACACATATCCTTACAAAATTAGGACATGTCTTGTGGTTTAATAGTCTCACTTTTTGATATCATTTTCTATTGGCGTTCTCAGTATACATTTTAATGGAGATTTTTTTTTTATCAGAAGAGGTAATTCCTGAATGCCCCGAAGGATCATGGACTGGCTGGTTTGATCGAGACAACCCATCAGGATATGGTGACTACGAGTTGCTTTCCGATCTACAAACTGAAAACCCGGGTAAAATTTGCCCGTCACCATCTGCTGTACATGCTAGATTACTTGATGACAGTCCTTATACTTACGGTGGAGATCTAGTCACAATTGGTCCATCTGTTGGTATTTATTGTAAGAATTCCGACCAAAGCGATGGTAAATGTGCAGATTACAAAGTTCGTTTTTGTTGCTACGGAGGTAGGTTCATGTCCATTTTACATCTTTATCATTGTGTTCAGAGAAAGTTGAAATTTACCATCTTTTCATCAATGTCGGAGAATGCATAAGAGATAATAACGAATTTTTATAATTTTATAATCAATATTACCAGATATCTTGGACTAATATTTACAGAATCCAATTAACTTATCCGTTGTCTATTCCAGCGGCTTCCTGTCCAAACAAAGAAGATTGGACACCATGGTTTGATAGAGATAATCCCTCTGGTTACTATGATTGGGAACATTTATCAGCAATTCAGTCTGAATACCCCGGAGTCTGCGCTAGTCCGGTTGCTGTAGAAGCTCAGCTGACGAATGGTTTAGATTATACCGCCGGTGGAGATGCTGTATCTATTGGCCCATCTATTGGTTTAACTTGTGAAAACGCTGCTCAAAATGACAAAAGATGCAATGACTACAAAGTTCGATTCTGCTGCCCTGCGGGTAAGAAAAAAGTAATCTTAATCTATCAGGACGACCCTTAAAATGTTAGTAAGGGATTCTATGACTTTATGTGTATATGTAAAAAAGGTAGCTTTCTAAACTAGTCAGTAACAAAAAACCCGAATCGTTGTCCAAAATATGATTTGCCTGGTAGATTAGAAAAGTTCCATGCCCGTAGTCTCTACTGTTATATGCAATATGTATCTGTTTCAGTTCCATCCCCTTGTCGTAAAGAAGATTGGACACCCTGGTTTGATCGTGATAACCCAAGCGGATATGCTGATTACGAAGCCTTGTCTACCCTCCAATCCGAGAATCCTGGCAAGATTTGTCAACAACCCACTGGTGTTGATGTACAGACCGTGAGTGGGGCCCCCTATACATCAACTGGCGATATTCTGTCCATAGGTCCAATGGTTGGTGTCATCTGTTACAATTCTGATCAAGACGATAAGCGATGTGCCGATTACAAAGTCCGATTCTGTTGCAGTAAAGGTAAGAATTTGAAATTTCAGACAGACAAAATACAACAGAGTTATATTCCTTAGTATTCATCTAATTACATCATGCGCGATAGGGTATTCATGAGGGTGATTTTTGAAAATATCGGTCTTGAAACACGGATTTTGATCATTTTTTAAATCGGATTATGGTAGTCTAACTCTTTCTGATAGACTTAATCGCCGACGATTTCTTAACTTTATTTCAGTTCAAGAAGAACCTTCATGTCCCGAAGAATCGTGGACCGACTTTTTTGATAGAGATAATCCAAGTGGATATGGTGACTACGAACTTTTGTCCAATCTCCAAAATGAATATCCTGGAAAGATATGTGCCTCGCCTTCAGCTGCTGATGCTAGATTGTTGAATGGTGATCCTTGGACTGCTGGTGGTGACATAGGATATTTGTCAGCAAACGGATTCTACTGTAAAAATGCTGACCAGAAAGATGGAAAATGTAATGATTACAAAGTGAGATTCTGCTGCTTTGGAGGTTGGTATTAACACAATGTTCTTTAATGTATACTTTGCACAGGAGGGGGCGACTTTGAAGAAGACACTTTGTGGGATCATCTTTCTTCATTAATTTTGGCGTGACGACCACCAGTCTTAGTCTTATCCAATATAAGTCGGGCTATTTCTAAACGACAGTCCAGATTCGCTTTTGTAATCTACATAGCGACCACCAACCGCCCAACCTATAGGTGATTATGAAAAAACTTTACCCAAAACCCTCAAACAAAATAATAAAGTATGGAATTTGTATGTCAATGTATTTATCATTCTTAGAATCAACCTGTCCTTCCAAAAACTGGACACAGTGGTTTGATCGTGATAATCCCTCTGGTTATTGGGATTGGGAAGGCCTAACATCAATTCAAAATGAGAACCCAGGAAAAGTTTGTGCTAACCCTACTGCTGTGGATGCTCAGCTTACCAATGGTGCTCCCTACACATCTGGAGGAGATGCTGTTTCCATTGGACCATCTATTGGTTTAACTTGTGAAAACGCTGCTCAAAATGACAAAAAATGCAATGACTACAAAGTGCGATTCTGCTGCAACGCAAGTAAGTAGGACATTTTTTAGATTGTTCAAATGACCTGTTTAAATGTTTCGACCCATGAATTACTCTCAAATGGAGATGCAGAATTGAACGCTGACAGTGTTTACATTATGATTGTATCAAATCTTAAGATTTTTTTCATTTTTCCTTTGAAGATGGAGAAACACCATCATGTCCAGCTGACAAGTGGACTCAATGGTTCGATAGAGATAACCCAAGTGGAACTGGTGACTGGGAACATTTGGCATCGCTTCTTGACGCTTACCCTGGCAGAGTCTGTAAACACCCAACTGCTGTTGATGCTCAGCTTACATCAGGCGCACCATATACAGATGGTGGTGATACCCTTACATTGTCACCATCTCAGGGTCTCATCTGTCAAAACAATCTTCAAGCAGACAAGTCCTGTAATGACTACAAAGTGAGATTCTGTTGTCCACAAGGTAAGAAATGGAAAATGGAAGAGATGTCCTACACTTTTTCTTTTTTTTTGTGCTAGCAAAACTGCCTGTTCATGCTTCAGCAACAGGATTATACATCATGGCATCTTCATGGGAATGATTCAAAGCATATTGTTATCTTTGTTCAGTTACCTATTGAAGTTTTTACTGCTTAGTTATGTCTCAGCATGCTAAATCCTGAAATTGTATTGATTCTCGTTTACATCGAATGACTAGGTTACTCAACACGATGCATAGTGTACTGTTATCATTGTAATCTTTGCAACCCAAAGTATTCATGTTACCTACCGATCCGACCCTCTTGATCCTGAATTACATGATTCTCTTTTGTATTATTATTGAACAGAGGTCCATGCCTTTATGATTTTGAACGAAAAATTCATTTTCAACTATTTCATTCCAGATTCTGACCAAGAGGTCCGAGATCCCCCAAAGGAAGCACTTGTAAGACAAAAAGCTGAACAACAAATTGTGAGAGAACAGACATTCAGACGAGCGTAATGCATATGTTATTATCCTGTTCCATGATCGAAACCACATACAGATAAAAAGCATAGAAAATTAGATAGAGTAAACTACAATAGACCATCATAACTTTTGCATATTTATGTAACAAAAAAACTTACCATATAAGCTGCCGTAAATACAAACTGTTTAAGAATGCATAATTTAAAAGTAATATTTCTGCATTCAAGCTTGGTATTTAGCAACACTGCCCGTTTTCACTATATAATGTTTTAATTGGTTTATGTAAAATGCAATTGCAGTATATTAAATATAGAGTATAATTGTAAAGTATCATTTTATTCTTTCATGAGACCCCATATTTCTTTTGGAACGTTACATGGGATTTGTGCTATGATCTGTCTCATAAGAAGCTTGCTCTCTGACCGGAATCCGGAGCACATTCCAGAGATGGGTCGAAATGATCCTGATTTTTCTCAACCTGACTGTAAGCTACACGCTAAAGATCGATCGACAATTGGGTCTCGAGGAAAGCTAATGCCATTGTCCTGGCAAAATGTCCCTCATTCTTCGCTGAGCCCAAATTGGAGCACCTACTACTCATCAGCTGAAAACGTGTTCCTAATTTCACAGTTTTGTGGCACATAAGTCTCAAAATCTATTACCATCGGAATGGAAGCGCGTGAGAAAAGACAGCGACAATTGTGGGAAATTCGATTGTACGACTCAAAGCTGAATATCAGGGATTTTCTACCATGTGAAGCCCATACATTCCTTTGAAATGGCTTGATGACAATCAAATTTGCATGCTATAAATGCTGTATTATTATGAAAAGATGCACTTCAAAACACCGTTTGTATTCGTCTGTGTTACGACATCAACTCTCCAATTCATTATACTTATAGTTATACCAACCATTTAACACTTAATGCTGTTGAATCATAATTTTAGGAAGATTTGGCAAAATTTGAGTGTTCACTAAACCGTATAAAAAACCGATTTTAACCATATAGATTGTCATGATACGGATACGGAACTATGGCGTGATTGTTATTTTTTCTTTTTTGAGTGCTTTTTGATGCTTTTTTGAAGTGTCATTCGGTACCTTTTCTTACCATATGACGTCTAGCCTTTAAATAAATAAGTAGAAATATTTCTTTATTGCTCTACAATTGATGTATGGAGCACTATTTTAACAGTTGTATTTCTATATTGCTTTACAATTGATGTATGGAGCACTATTTTAACAGTTGTATTTCTATATTGCTTTACAATTGATGTATGGAGCACTATTTTAACAGTGATATTCCTATATCGCTCTACAATTGATGTATTGAGCACTATTTTAACAGTTGTATTTCTATATTGCTTTACAATTGATGTATTGAGCACTATTTTAACAGTGGCGTTTCTATATCGCTCTACAATTGATGTATTGAGCACTATTTTAACAGTTGTATTTCTATATTGCTTTACAATTGATGTATTGAGCACTATTTTAACAGTGGCATTTCTATATCGCTCTACAATTGATGTATTGAGCACTATTTTAACAGTGATATTTCTATATCGCTCTACAATTGATGTATTGAGCACTATTTTAACAGTGATATTTCTATATCGCTCTACAATTGATGTATTGAGCACAATTTTAACAGTGATATTTCTATATCGCTCTACAATTGATGTATTGAGCACAATTTTAACAGTGGTATTTCTATATTGCTCTACAATTGATGTATTGAGCACAATTTTAACAGTGAAATTATTTTGTTATTGTATACACGTACATACAAATCACTGAAGTATACGTTTTGTTTGTTTTGTCACTATAATATATGCCCCTCTTACGGAGTGTGTGGTTATCTATACAGTCCCTATGTCACGTGATCAACTGATAAATAAAAAGGGATACCTGTAAATCTTTAGATGGGTTACGATGGGGACTAAACCATTTTTTTAAATGTGGTAACATTTGAAAATAAATTTTAAAAATGTTGGATAAAAACGTTTTTGAAACAATATACATTAACGTACTTTCGTTAATGTAAATCCTTATGAAAATAACATGTTACAATACAACAGTTTTTGTATTTTTAAGTATTTAACAGGCCGTGTTCAGTCATCCGCCCAACCCTGAATAACTTAATTGAAACTTGACCTAGATAAAACCTGTTTGTAACTAGATAGACAATTTCAACGGTATAGGTAAGATATCACTTTTTTGGGGTAATTCTTCTGATTTATGTATCTTTTACTCGTTACTAAAATACCGTATTTGCATGATACATACATCTATGCACAATGCCGAACACATTTAAATGAAAAAAGATGTTTCTGCCGAACTTAGGTGATGTTTTCGTTACTGATAAATTTTCTTATACACGCCGATGAACATGGGTTATTGTGTATGCTGGAGACCCGTAAGTACCCTACCGAGTGAACAAGAGATATTCTGGTGGTTATCAACAAATCTGATTCTATGGTCTTAAAACGTTTTTTCATTTAATGTACATTTAATAATGTTAAAAAGGCGGCGTTTAAGCTTCGTAAAAATAAGAATTATGATTATGGACACGAAGAGATCATGTACGGTACGGTATCCTATGTTGTACGGTGAGCAATAAACCAGTAGTAAATGAAGAAGCTAAAAACATGATCACAATGCGAATACTACTGACAATCCTCCGACGTACGTCGCACCTAACATCTCGTCTACTAAACCTTAAGACATATCCTCCGATGGCAAAAACTAAGAATATCCTGAGTTTACGAACATTGATTTTAATATTCTGTCAGGTGTCAGCGTCTGGAAACACATCTGATTCAAAAAAAGAATTTTCGTTTTCTTCGATTATAGCAATCAAAGAAATTAAACCAAATACTTGTGTTTTATTTAGATTACAGTAAGGCATTCGAGATGGCGATGTTTGAGGGTGAATGTTTTAAGCTTAAGACTCCTACGCATATAAAGAAAAAAAATATAAAAACGTTTTTACGACCTTACTTTCTGTTGCTTTATCAAATTTAAAACGGATAATAAAATGAAAAATAATATTACTGATTCGTAGATAATGTTATCTACAAGATCACGTTGAGGTCTTTACAGATCCTATGAAAGATTTGAATAAAATTATCTTCACTTTCAAGTCATTTAACTGTGCGTACCGCAGGGCATACGCTTCATTGACTTTTTATGCATTTTATCACAAAAGAACAGTACAGTCAGTATACTACAGTACACTACCACTGAACAATGCACCTAAATGTCACAAGGAAAAGCTGCAAATTAAATTTTTTACCATTAAAATCTGAATTCGTTTACCTTGCAACAAATTTTCTTTTTGAAATCTGCACACATTTTGTTCGTTATGCACTGGAAATGTTTCGAGTGTTTCCAGTGACATGATTATAAAATTCATACATATTCTTTCAGAACACCCTTGACTGGATTTGTCAAATCGACATTTCGGGTGGTCTGCATAGCTAATATTGAATGTTCGCCTTAAAGGTGCTTAAAGTAAGGTACAGCGTGGTAATCGCTTACGGGTTAAATTTTGGTATCAACTAAATCTATATATATATAACCTTTCGGCAGACCGGACGTTCATTACCCCTACGCTCTAGAAAACAACTTCAAAAGGTATATCTCCATGACCTTCGGTCATAAAGGGTCATTGACAAAATTAATGTCTGTTTTTATTAAACCATCATAATTATTATTTTTTGTAATCAAGGTCGCTTGTACTTTAGTATCCGGGTATATGAATATTAAAGATATTGAAATTTTTAAACCAGGCCAAAATGAGTCTTTGTTCATTAATGGACTTACCTTGTGTCATAACTATACAACAGAATCCCATTATAATCCAATAAATATATAAAACTAAGTAATAATTCATTAAATTAAGTAATTTTGAAATATGCTTAAAATCGTGTTTCAATACTTTCTGAGTTGGATATAAGAAATTAATATATTATTATACAGATTCTTTTCTTTACTCCTGGCACTGGTTCCAAATGATGAATAGAAATACACTTGTTGTAATGATGCTCCAGACCCTCAAAATAGACAACAATTAAAAGTAATTAACAAATCAGCAAATGAGTTGATTGAGTAACAGGGAGGGGAAGGGAGAAAAGATCTGGGTTCTTCGAAAATTCTACTATGTCCTTTATCATTGGTTGAATAGAAGTATCTAAGAGCAACATCCTAAATGATCCTATTACGATTTTTTGATTTCCAGTCCGGAGTAGAGAATCTTGTTGTGGATATTTTTAGGGCGATCCCTGGGAAGCTCGTGGGACAATATTAAAATACATGGAAACAATTTGTAAACTTCTCTGTCGAATGTGCGAAACGTTTTTGGTCTTCATACTTGTCATTTCAGTGACTAAAAGTTAATTGCATTTGTAATACAAGGTATTTTGTGAAAGCGTAAATCTGGTAAATCGATACGAGAAGTTCAAGCGGTTAACGTGAGAAATGTAGGGTCACAACATAGCGGTCTCCAATTACAATTGTTCAGATCATTTCATGCTAGTACAGGGATTCGTATACGATACGCTTCACGAGCCAATAGTAATGAGTTTGACCAATCAAAGAATCGTATTTTGTTAATTAAGATTATCCAAAGCTACAATATCATTGACCTTATATTTTCTGGGTTGTGTATTGAAGTAATTTGAAATGATGAGGGAATAGATTTTTATTATTATTATTATTATTTAGATAGAAAATGGAGAAATCGGGGGTTTATATCGTCTCGCACAAGCCACTCAATGAATCGTCAGATGGAACCGACAACCTCGGCTTTGACGCTGATGAGAAGGCTCCTGAAGTTCATTTTGACGAGAAACTGCCTCATCACTCAGATAAACCTTATAGAGGCATGGGAAAGGATGAACTATTAAGACACTCTTCGAAAGGCATCTGGAAAACTCTTAGGTTGGTATTTACCATTGTTGGTCTAATTATAGCTGATCGAAATTTTAAAGTCAATTTCGACAGTTTAACATATATCATTCAGAAAAAGGCAACACTTGGTTAGTTTACACATACATCTGATCCAAACTCTGGAAATTAAAACGCAATAATTTGTAAACAAACTATCAGAAGTCATGAAAATCGCAACTAAAAAAGAGGATTGATCATACTAGTCCTGTGGGTAAAAAATATAAGCACGTCCTTTCATTATTTGCCTTGTTTCAATAAAATGATTCTAATTTTACAGATATATATGTATGAGCATTGTGCTCCTGGGTTGGCTGGCCTTGATTATTACAGTTATCGCCATTGTTATCATCTACCCAAAATGTCGCAAACCCGAATCTCAACTCTGGTGGCAGCATAAGACAACTTATAGAATTTATGTCAGAAGTTTCCAAGACAGTGGTGATGACGGAGTTGGAGATCTGAAAGGTAGGGTTTGTTTAACAACATTGACTATATTCACAATGTCAAGATATTACGACATTCGTCTGATACCTTGACACCACTAAACACTTTTCCAGTTCCACCCAAATTTTTGATAGAATGGATTGTACGCTAACGATTATCAGAGACCTCGACGGAAGGTCTGTAAAAATATTTATATTATGTTAAAATGTACAATAAAAAGTGCCATATGATGTCAAGGTATAAGACGGTATTAGTAATACCTTGACATTCAGAAGATAAACATTGATATGACTTTAATCTCTGTATTTCAACTTGAATCCAGTGTCATCGCTTTTTATTGAATATTTATGCCTGTACTTACGTAAAATTTCTTTACCGCAATTTTACACCCTCTAATTCCTAATCTCTCCGACAACCACATAGATGATGTGCATTGGAAAACCTGGCCACATATTCTTGAACGATGTTAGCGCTAGGATGTCCTAGAATCAATGGTAGAAGATAAGAACCTAGGCCATCAAGAATACGTGGCCTGATTATAGTGTGTTCGTTTAAAGCCCAGTTTGAGAATCTAGTAAAAGCAGCCCACCCATGTTAATGTATTACACTCAATTTCTCTCTTACAGGAATTACACAAAGGCTTGGTTATTTGAAAGATCTTGGTGTTGGAGCTCTATCACTGAGTCCTATCTACAAACAAGCATCAGGAAAGGATTCAGATTTTGATATCATCGACCATAAAGCTATCAATCCAGAATATGGAACAATGCAGGACTTTCAGGAGCTTGTTAACATGACCAAGAAACATGGTAGGTTTTGTGATCTTTATACTTATACGGAAATACTAAACAAAAATCTTTAGATTTGCGACTTATCCAAAATAGATAAACTTATTACTTGAATATATCATATTTATCATTGACGGTTGTAAGGAAAATCTTAGCGTGTTATCTCCCATCATCACGATGTTAAGTTAATACGAACTTTGTACTTACACCTTGACTGCAATAGGCACCTTTCTTGGGGGGATTGCAAATGAACTGACGTGATTGGATTGGATTGTACGTTTACAAATACTGTCAATCAAAGGCCTCGCTAGAAAATCTCTGAACACGCTGGCCTACAATCCAATCAACTCGCTGCATTCTGTGATACAAGAATAGTGGCTACTGCAGTCAAGGTATAAGTGAAGATCACCTAACTTAATCACTTTAAATTCACTTAATATGATCCAACTATTAAAAAATATTTTCTGAGAATCACCAGAATATTGTTTGTGTATTACAGGAATGTACTTGTTGATGGATTTTGTACCAGGCTTCACTAGTGATGAACATGAATGGTTTGTCATGTCTAAAAATAGTAGCGACAGAACCAATAAAATGAGAAACTTCTATGTTTGGGAAGATGGTAATGGAGGTCCGCCATCAAATTGGGTAAGTATTTCACCTATAAATGGTTGAAATGGGTTTAACGAAAAAAGGCTTTAACAAGTTGATATGAATGGTGTCGAGGTTGTTTTAAAAATTAAGGTCAATTTGGAGAAATCAAATTTAGTCTAATCATTCAAATAAGAACATAAACTAACCCAAAACTATTTGAATTAGATCAAAATTTGTCCAATCATTTGATTTAGAATCAAAATTCGACCAATCATTTGATTTAGAATCAAAATTCGTCAAATTATTCAAATTAGAATCAAAATTTGACCAATCATTAAATTGAAATCCAAAATTCGACCAATCATTTGATTTAGAATCAAAATTCGTCAAATTATTCAAATTAGAATCAAAATTTGCCCAATCATTAAATTGAAATCCAAAATTCGTCCAATCATTTGATTTAGAATCAACATTTGTCCAATCATTAGATTTAGATCCAAAAGTTGTCCATTCATTTGACTTATAATCAAAATTCGTCCAATCATTTAAATTAGAATCAAAATTTGCCCAGTCATTAGATTTAGATCCAAAAGTTGTCCAATCATTTGACTTATAATCAAAATTCCAATCATTTAAATCAGAATCAAAATTTGCCCAGTCATCAGATTAAGGTCCAAAATTCCTCCAATCCCATGGTTTTGAATCAAAATTTGTCCAATCATTTGAATAAGAATTAACATTTGTCCAATCATTAGATTTAGATCCAAATTTGTCCAATCATTTGATTACGAATCAACTATATTTTTCTATATGGAAGAGTATGTGCAAGATCCATTTCCTTTCAATTGAATAGGATTTATCAACAGAATATCGCATCTTTATTTAAAGAACATTTTCCAAAGAAGCTATATAATTTATATTGTAGGTATCAATCTATAACGGTTCAGCCTGGAAATTAGATGATGGAAGAGGACAGTACTATTTGCATCAGAGAGAAGAGAGTCAGCCCGATCTTAACCTCAGATCTTATGCTGTTAATAAGGAACTCACAGTACGTATCAAAACATTATTCAGCTTATCATGGGATTTGGGAAGAGTCCCAATTTCCAACGGAAATTCCCTGCTAACTGCTAACAATATTCGCATTAGAAATTGAAGTAGCATATAACTGTCTTCAAATAAAAATAAAAATAATAGTTTAAGATTCGAATACGAATCCCCCCCCCCATTTAGGTGAGACGGCCTGAGATGAATTTGGCGCATTTATATGACTTAATTTTCATTTTAAAATATGACTTTTCAGAGTCCCGAGGGTAGGGCCACGGCCCAATACACCCTCCCACCTCCCGAAATACGCTGTCTCTAGGTAACAATATAGGAGAAACAGTTATAGGTGGTGTTAACACACATCAACACACCAATTGACCATTTGAAGGTGTTTTTTTCTTTCTTCAGAATATAATGAAATATTGGTTAGATTTAGGTGTTGATGGTTTCTATATTAGAGATAGTGGTTGGCTATTAGAAGACTATGATTTACGAGATGAACCGAAGTCAAATTCCACCATATCTGCTAGTCCGGTGAGTTTCCTAGGTTTTTCTTAATCGCTCAAGAACATTCAAATCAAAAGGACTGGACATGGAAATGTTGGATAATATATCAAGGCTCTGTGTGCTGTACTAAAGATATAATGCCTATGTGCTGACATTGCAAGCTCTAGAAAAGCAACATTTCATTTCATATTCTAATCAAAGGACGTTTAAGTAGCCTTGGATGATGAAAGTCTGTCCTGTACAGCTGTCCTGTCAAAATTTTCAACTTGAAATGCATGGCACTGTCGCCCCTATGAGCCCAATAAGGGGCAGATTATCACGTAATCTGTGTCTTGTTACTTTAGAAAGTGGTGGATTCAAGATAAAACGCTTATGGCCTTGTGGCATACCGACCAGCAAATATGCTTGGCTTTAAAAACCTAAAACAAGGGCCATCTCACCAAAATACTTTCGTTTAGTTCTTGTCAAGTTTCTCATTAGCAATTTTGGTAGGAGGTCGTGTCTTTTGTAGCAACTCGGGATTTCCTGAAGTACAATGTGAAGCTCAAACTTTTGGACTACTTTGAAAAAAAAACTTAAACAATTCAGTCGAAGTTACCCCCCTTTCCAGCTGGTTCAGAAATATCGATTGGCATTTACTCGTGTCAATATTCTATTTTGAGATTTCGAATGTAGTTTGTTCATCAATCTTGACACAAGTCCAAAGAATATCACGACTAAAGTTGCTGTTAATTTTTGACCCAGCTGTCGACACCAATTAAATTGATGAAATTATTTCTGTATAGAATGATTATGATTATTACGACCACATCTACACTTATGCCCGACCAGAGAATAATGATCTGTTTGCAAGATGGCGGCACTTCATGGATGGCTATGGTAACAAAACCGGAAGCTACAAGTAAGAGCTGCAATGATTTTCAAATATTTTAGAATATTGATTGTTTATAACACATTTTGTCCTCACGTTTTGGCTATTGTGACAATAATGGATATCTAATATGAGTAAAAAGAATGAAAACAAACGTTGTAAATTCACAAAGCGAAACAGTAAAGTTGACTTTAAGCTGGGTTTCATTTGTATTCATCTAGATAATTACCGGACACAAATTCAGAGATTTTCTGGTTATCAACAATTTGAATTCCGTATTTGGCCTAATTGAAAGCTGAAAGCTGGATTATGCTTTTCGAAATCCAGCTTATATAATGTGAAAATTAATGGATTTGAAATTTTGATAACGCCACACCGTT
Organism: Lottia gigantea; assembly: GCF_000327385.1. NCBI lineage: Eukaryota > Metazoa > Mollusca > Gastropoda > Lottiidae > Lottia > Lottia gigantea. The sequence continues at coordinate 1,615,422 of NW_008709259.1, forward strand.
TCAATCGAATTTCATTTAATATTTCAGATTATTATTTGCTGATGTTAACGGTGATATTGAAACTAATATGGATTACTATGGGATGTATAATCGAGATGGTGTGGATTTTCCACTTAATAAACACTTTCAAATGATTCAGAATGGCACTGACATCCAGACCATCTACTCTAGGATTAAATCATGGATTGATCATATACCGTCTGGACGATGGAGTAACTGGATGGTGAGTATCTTCATCTATAACTGAAGGCGAGATTAATGAAGCATGATTTGAATTGCATGGAGTAATGTATCAGCCGTTATTGCAACTTAACCGTACGCATCTTGGGGAAGACGAATGTTGTTTACTGCACCTTAATGTGTTCACAGCTTTTGTAGTCCACCTGTGGGTATTTCAAAGCTTCAAATTAAAAAAATCGTGTTTTTGCAGGAAGGTGACGAAAATACTGGACGAATGGCAAACAGAAGACCAAAACTCAACAGACCAATGTTGTTTTTAACCATGTTGTTACCAGGAACGCCATTTGTTTACTATGGTGACGAACTTGAAATGACCAACTCTCAGGATTCCCCTACAAATGGATGGTCACGCAATCAAGTAATGAGAGCACCTATGCAGTGGAATAATTCTAGTTCTGCCGGTTTCTGTCAAAACTGTTCGTCAACGTGGAAACCAATTAACACAGACGCTGCTAACAATTCTGTAATGGTGAGATATTTTAAAGAATTGTAATTTTTAGCTTATTTCCAAGATTTGATCCAAGGTTCACAAAAAAATCTTACATACACATGAACCTAATATTGATTTGCATTGTCAAGAAAATGGACAAAACTCCATATTAAAGCTGTGATATTATGCTTAGGCAAACACAACAAATTGGACTTTTTGGAATCTTTTTCTAAAAAAAATCATAATTGGATAAAAGGATTTTGAGTTTTTCAACTTATTATTGTACTATAATCCTTTCAGGTGCTGTCAAAAGATCCCAATTCAATGTTAACGCTGTTTAAGAACCTCACAAGTATCCGAAATAAACCCTCTTTCAAACATGGCGACTTTAAACTTTTTCGGCTCAGTGGTTCAATAATCTCCTTTATTAAAGAGTTCGATGGAGAGACTGGGTAAGTGAATTATGAGTTCGGTACTAAATCTGTAACGTGGCACACTGGGACATTTGATTTTACTTTACTGACTGTATATATAGCTCTGGTACTATCTTTTGTGTAAGCATTCAATTGGTGGGGGTTCTGATTGGTATTAGGGGATGAAAGCCGACATCGGATAGACTGTCGTTAGCACTGGCACAGGAATCAGAATTTTTAAGAAAGATTCGAACGCATGGCACCTAATCTAATTGGTGTTAAATGAAAGCGTCATTAATTGTGTTCAAATGTCAATGACTTTCATGACATCATGTTTTAGGAACACTATTTTAAATCTCGATAAAGGTTTAACTCTAGTTCATGTTTGTTACTATCTTTCAGTTATCTCATCGCTGTAAATGTTGGAAGTTCTTCATCAACCATTGATCTTAGTGGTAAACACGACACCTTGCCAGAGACCACCACCGTGGTCCTAACCACTAAAAATGGCGCAGGATACGCTATAGACGACGAGGTTTCGCCTTCCTCTGTGACTTTGCAAGCGTATGGAGGAATTGTTGCGAGCTGGAAATATGTAGCCAAAGAACTTTAGATCTGAAATATCAAGTACCAATAAACCTAAAATCAAGTACCAATAAACCTAGAATCAAGTACCAATAAACCAAAAATCGAGTATCAATAAAACCAAAATCAGGTACCAATAAATCCAAAATCAAGTACCAATAAACCCAAAATCAAGTACCAATAAATCCAAAATCAAGTTCCAAAAATACCAAAAACATTGCTTTTTATAACATTTTGCAAATCAACGAAATTTACGAATAAAACTTTTGAATGCTTCAATTTAACTCTTTTGTTCTTGTTTTTAGCGGCAAGGCATTTTGAAAATTCGTTCAATTTTAAAGGATTCCGTTGTCAAGCTTCGCAGGCCGGAGCATTACAGTACGAGTTCTGCTTCGGTCTGACACGGTCTGTGTGGTCTTGAAGATGTATAGACGGTGAAACTAAGCCCAACCTAACAAACATGGATATGGGGTCAAAAATTGTCAAAATCCCACGGCGCAATACGTTTCGGGTAAACAAAGCTACCGTTGCTACCAGAAACATAGCGTAAGCGTAGCATAAGGCCATGGGACTAGTAGGCTAATGATCCAGGATCGAATGAAAGACATATGATGTGTAGTATATTGATTATACTGAAATTGCATTTTATATACTATTTTTTACAAATAGAAGTTAAAACGAAGCTTTGGTTCAGATTCTTCAAATCTGACTTAGCTATGCTATGCTCTTATAATAAAGCATTACCCATCCTTACCATCCTTTAAAGGGACAATTTGCAAAATGATTATGTGCGACAGCAGGAAGTAACTTTATAATCTTCACTGAGAAATAGGATTAGCTGCTCAATGTCGACCGAGTAATTTTCTACTGTTTATCTTAATCAAAATTATTCTTTCATTTGATCTGGAATGCGACCACGTTCAAGGAATTCAAGGAATGCTAACAGAAAATGAAATGTCATGGCACAAAGACCAAACTACCTGCTAGCAAACTCAGATTGGAATTAGCCTCTCCTCATCTGGAAATGTTATTTGTGATATGCTTTATAATGCAATAATAATGTAAGCTAGTTTTATTTTTTTGCGCATTCTTTTAAACAGTATTTGACATGTGCGCGAAAAGATGACGCACGGAATTGTTTATGGAGTAGAAAAAAAGAAAAAGAACAACGCATCATATATAATATTTGGTCTCTTTATTTCTGTATCAATTGGGTTCAAGACAGATTTGATTATTTTGGGCAACAAAATCTGATTTTGTAATCTTCACATTTGTTATCTATTTGGTCTGAATTCTTACAGATGAGACCAATAGATGGACTGATTGTTACAATTTCACCACTAGTGATATAGTTTAAATTATTCAACAGCCTAGCATCAACACCAATAGGATTCTCACAAACTTTCCCGGGATATTCAATTTGAATGTTGGTCAAATCCTCAGAGTCGTAGTTACCAGATGGATCATCTCGATCAAAGAATTCGGTCCAATTTCCATTACAATTTGGTTCTATGATTTCTTTAAAAAAAAAGAGAATGGAAATATAAATAAAACATGTCAAATCGACAAATGTTTGGTGGAATAGATAGAAATTAAAACATTTGTTGATTTCAGTAGCACATGGTGCGTACACAAACATGTTTAAACGTAACTCAGAGATTAAGGAATACGCTATGGTGTAATCGCCTGACGGGATATTGATTTATTAAAATCTAACACTCCTCAGTAGTAGCTTAAAAATCTTAAATATGTACTATTACTTTAAGTTCATCACTATGTCGTGAAAGAATGCTAATACAAAATGAAATGTCATATGGTACAAAGAACAAACTACATGTATGCCTGCTAGCAAATTGAGATCGGAATTAGCCTCTGCACAAAGAGTATGTGGCCTAATCTGGAAATGTTATTTGTGATATGCTTTTATAATGATAGGTATAAGCGTACGGTGGTTTACATACGACATTTTTCACTTTTTATTTTGAATTAAAAACGTTAATTTTTACTTGGTGAAAATAATATAACATCCTGCACTATTTTAACAGTTTTGACTTATGTCAGTAGAAAAAGAAAAAGAACAACGCATTGTATATAACATCTCGTCTATTCGCAATAAAGTTTTATATCAATTGATAGTAAGAAAGATTTGATGATGTAAAAAACGTACCTTTCGGACAACAAAATCTGATTTTGTAATCTTCACATTTGTTATCTATCTGGTCTGAATTTTTACAGATGAGACCAATAGATGGACTGATTGTTACAATTTCACCACTAGTCGTATAGTTTAAATCATTCAACAGCCTAGCATCAACACCAATAGGATTCTCACAAACTCTCCCAGGATATTCATTTAGAATGTTGGTCAAATCCTCAGAGTCGTAGTTACCAGATGGATCATCTCGATCGAAGAATTCGGTCCAATTTCCATTACAATTTGATGCTTTATGAAGAAATAAACAATGGAAACATGAAAAAAAAATTTCAAATACATCAATGTTTGGCGTTTTGTGTTGGTTGCTGGAGACTTACGTTCAAAACCCAATATCTGTGGTCATCTGTTCGATTTGCGCGCAAGTTACGTTTTGTTTTAATGAAAGGGGTGTTTGATTCTCCCAAATGAACAGGCCCAGGTCGGAACAAATACTTCACTGAGAAAAGAAATGGGTGCTCTGGATCGGCCGAGTAGTTTTCTACTGTTTATCTGAATAAAATTATTTTTTCATTTGATCTGGAATGCGATCACATGGTTCCTTGTTTCGAATCTCAAAACTTTAAAACCTATAATATAAGTTGCCTATAGCTTGTTGGGTTCAAAACATATGACTACTATTCTTTATTTCCAAGTATACGTAAGTGGTGATCGCTATGGTATCAGGATACGCTATGGTATCAGGATACAACTCATAGGTTTGGGCATAAGTTACGGTATTTTAATTTTTCTTTCAAATCTTACAAACGTCAATCCTGAATCTAACAAAAAATTTGAATGCAATTAAAAAATCTATTATTACCTGATGTAGCCGATCGACATAGGCACAACACAACAAAAGCGATCAGCGTCCAAATATAGCATGGCATTTTCATGGAATGATGCTATTCGATTATTTGTCTCAATTTAAACACCTGCGAAAATGAATTTGACCTTGTCTTTAAGACCTTCAAGCGATTTTCTATCCGGGACTTTTTTTAAAAAAATGTTATCATTCCATTGCAAGTAAGACCAATAGAATTGCACATATTGCATATCTCAACCAATTGAAATTCATAATTATGTTGGCGTTTTGATTAATGGGTTTACCATTATATCCGTCTTTCTTTTTTCAGACCCTGGTATTCATTTCAACTCATTGGACGATGATTATGTTCTAAAAAAAAGGTCAGGTTACATTGTCCCTAAATGATGTACTTTGTACTGTAATTAATCATCTAATTATGGAGTTCAGAGTGTTTAGCAGTTTGGCTACAACAGGTCGTCCGCTATTTATGTTTGCCTTATAGATGCAAGACAGACTTATGATAGAGTAAATTATGTAAAATTATCCCGATTATTAATTTCACTTATTAAGAAGTGGGGTTGTCCGGCTCCCAGTTTCTTATCATTGAGTTTTTAAATGCCTTGTGTTGACAACAAGAGAGCTGAGCTATTAGCATTTATATCAAAGGCAACACGGAAAGCACTGTGATTGCACGAACACTGTCTTGTGCGTTCATACGACTGAAGTTAAGGCATATGAACCATCAATCGTTCTCTTAGCAGTGTTTATAGTTTTTTGGTGAGCCGGCTTTAATTCGGATTTACCCCGAGAATAATAACGGCGGGAATTTGTATACAGGAAAGCGCATGCACAGACATGGCATATCCGGCTTTCAGACGGTCAAACTAAGCTGGTTTAATTATTCAAGCCAGGTTTTGAGCCACTTCCGAAGTAGGTGCAAGTTAAGGCAGCTTATGACTTACCAGTCGCGTTCAGACGACGCAAACAAAAAGTGACTAGAAGAACGTTTGATAGTTAAGCGTAACTCACTGAACGCACTATAGGTAAATATTTGCAAACACACCACAAAAACCAAACTTGACGTCAGGATACATAGATAATAACACAGTGATGTCAAGAATCAAATTTATTGTTCATGCAAAACACTTTTCCAACAATTTATATATAGTATTTAGAAGAAGCTACAAGCGAATTCAAACATCCAATTTCAATTTCAGCACATCCAAAATCAGAAATGTAAGACTTCATATACAATAATGGATAATTCCCTAATTTTTTCCATCGATGAAAAAGTAATGTTGTTTCTATTCGTTTGTACTGGCCATCAAAAAGCTAAGGAACAGTCATTCATCTGAAACAGTCCATGGTTCGCCATTTTGGGGGTTTGATTTAAGCCTTCTTACTAGTCCTACAAGATCCAATTTTAACGGTTAGCTGTGAATACTACAACCGATTAGGTTTCTGAGACCGAGGTACGATTGATGAAAATGGCGAACCATGCCTTTCAAGCTCTCTAAAAACTGAAACGATTCCACGTAGTGTTTCAATTAGCCTTTTACTTGTAAGCTCTGAAGATAAAGTATCAGATAAATGTTCTGCTCAAAACAAATACAAAAACGTGTACAGTAGTCCATTTATATATTACGAAATTACATTGAGTTAATAGCCCCGTCACACCGGACGACGACCATGTGCGATCTTACGGCAACTAGAAATGTATTAGGTCGCGGTCAAATGTAAGGAAAACTAGCACTGAAAAACAGTCGACCTCATACCACGAGTTATGCGATCATATTGCTTTCTAATATTTTTGCAGCGTCTTTGCCATGCGTGTCCTGCGCTTTCACACCGCTCAAAGAGATGTTACAACGCTTGTCTGACGACCTCTCTATGCGTTCCAGAGCAGATCTGACGTGTCGTACACGCTTATAGTAAGCTTATGACAACCTTAAAAAGACAGACAGGCCATTTGTTTTTTACCAATCATACTTTAGTCTTAGAAACTGGAATTAATCAATAATAGTGATCACAGCTCACCGTCGAAATTTGAGCCTCCAAATCCATGTTTGTCCAGAATTATCTGTGTTTGAATGTTACAATGACAACTCATCAATTTAAGATACTCTGTGATATATAGAAAAGAAATACATTTATATAGAAATAGTGAGTACAATTTCTTGTTTGAAGTATTTTTAAAGGAATTGAGTGATTTTCTTACATTTCTAGTACTTCTGAAGACTATTTACATATTTAGAAGACTAAAATCAACCCTCCGAAACTGCACATCCGTCCCTTTAAGATGCTCTGAGCCAATTTTCCGTCGCAAAAGCAGCACAAGTAAGAACGCCTTTCTGGTGTGACGGGACTATAATGATATTAGGAGAGCGTAACACTCTGTTGACCGTTTCAGTAAGATGCCCAATGACAACTAGTACAAAAAGTCGTATAAAAAAAGTTTGGAAATGGCCAAAATTACAACTGTTTGGAACACTTTTCAGAATAAAATTCCACGTTCGATCTGTATGCAATTGCATCCAGTTTAAATAATTATACCAGGTTGTCATCCAAATTCAATCATGAAACGTCATTGGAGATTACGCCTTCTGAAAAGTAATAAAAATCGCTGAAATCGAGACCTATCAGCTCTATGACTAAGTCGACACATTTAGACTCTTTCAAACTCTATGTCTAAGTTAAAAATGTGAAAAATTATTAAAATGTAATATACAAAATGTCAAAAAGATTAGCACTAAATGATGTGAAATGTTTAAAATATGGCACATTGGAGAGTTGGTATTAAATCACCCGCCTACACCAACCTACATAAATGGATGTTAAAAATTGCTAGAAAATGGGTAATGCTTGTATTGTAGATCATAGATTTTTATATATATGAAACAGAAGAACGAAAAATTCTTTTTTAATTTCTAATCGATTATTTTTCAGAATAAATTTATGTGTCATTGTCTTGTAGGAACATCTGTGTTCTGTGCAATTAACATTGCAGAAATTTTTTACTTCCGGTTAGTGAAGTTGGGTGGTTTGGATTCAATACTAACCCCATATAAATTTTGAAAAAATATAACTTAAAACGAAATACTATGACTCCGAGCTAGTTAGATAGGAACTCTTCCGAATCTCCGATAGCTATAGCCAGACGAATTGGAAAATGGTTTTAAGCACTGAGGTGTGAATAGACGAGGTATGGTGTGCGATACGATGTACGGTGTTGGTCATAAGTAGAAAAACAGAAGAAGCAAATCGTGTCCGAATCTTATTTTGCCCAAACCATACCCCCATTCGTCATTCTTTCTCGAGGTTAATAAGATCATGTCAAAACCGATGATGATCCGCACCCGTTCATCTTGCTTCTTATACTTTATTTTAACATTACAGCGTATGATTAGCACACCCTCGTCTTGTCGCACCTCAAACCTAAGAACAAACTCAATTTCCATAGAAAATAACAGGTTTAAAATTAATAAACTAATGGCAATAACTAGTTTTATGTATTCTTGTAGGTGTTGAGGATATGTCAGAAGAAAACGTCAGTCATATCCCTTGTAGTGTTATACTCTAAAAATGACACAATACAAACTATCAGAGACACGAATAAAATCTTTATGATTCGGATTAGCCTTGAGAATGAATACGACTACTAAAAATTATGCAAATGCTAAATAGAAATAGCATAATAAAGCAACATATTTAATGATTTGTAATCATCGGCGTTGTAACGAAATAAACATAGTTCGTGTTTGTCGTCGAGCTCTGCTTGAGTTACCACGAGTCGTCCAGTTGGTGAGAAGGCAATGCACTTAGGTGAAGAAAGCCCGTCTTTTGGAGTAAGAATTTCCCATAATCGTCCGTTTTTAGTAAGTATATAAACAGTATTATTGCATATAACTATTGTGTTTCCTTCATTATCCGTACAAAGACCCTGTAACGACACAAAACTCTCACGAGGTAGTTTAAAATCACTCAAACTAAACGAGCGGAGTAATCTGCCTTGAAATTGGAAGATCTTGATGGAACTATTTCCCGTATCGGAGACAATTATTTGCTTGTCTTTGTTCACAGTCACGAAATATGGATGATCGAATTCTCTTGCGCCATCACCATAGCAACCGATAATGTGACTTGGTTCGCCATTTGGGTGTAAAACAATCACTTCGTGTTTGCAAATATCCGTCACCACTAAATGACCTTCAAAACTAACACATATCCCGTATGGAAATTCGAATATACTCTTTGGTTTGAAATGCTGCAGAAGGTTTCCTCCCAAGGAGAAAATTTTTACTGAGGCGTTTACGCTGTCCGTCACTGCTATTGTATCATTACTTGTCATTGCAACACACATAGGGTAACATAAATTGTAAGGTTCACTTCCTTTAGTTCCAAAATTAAATTTGAATAATCCATCACTGTTGAATATTTGAATTCTGTGGTTCTCGGTATCAGCGACTACTATATCACCTTAAATTAAATAAAGAGAACATTATTTTCATGATAATATCGAAGTCGAAACTTTGGCCAATGTGCGTTGTTGCAGCCTTGCCGGTAAGCGTGCATTTGTTCCAGACAATTTGTCCTGATCTAGCTTAAAAGTCAACCAATAAAATTCCAGGTATGTATCACGTGCTCACATCAACATGGCGGCTTCCACAAACTCACTTCTTCATCTTACGTTCCTGGAGAAAGTGAATGTCCGCCAACAAGTAAGAAATAAGTAGCGTAAAAATTGCCACTTTATTTTCAATATAGATGTCATATGGTTTACGGTAACAGAAAACGCCCAAGTCGGGAAAAAAAGTTGGAAAGTGTTCAATGCACATCCCGATTATTTAATCGTAATATCGATCCGCAAATCAAAATCATAATTGACCTACCGGATTTGGTAACAGTTATACCACAAGGCATGTTGAATTGACTTTTGCCTCGGCCCTTCTTTCCCGTTTTTCTCAGTAGCTTGCCTTGTTCAAGCTCTGCTTTAGCAACCGTCGTTTCCGAGGCAAAAAACTTTCTCACCAAATACATCATTGATGCTGTTTGGTTACATTTCGTTGGCTCTGAAATAATAATAATAATACTTATAATTACAATAATAATATTTACAATAATAATAATAATAATAATAATGATAATAATATATGATGATGATGATGATGATGATGATGATGATGATGATAATGATAATGATAATGATGATAATAATAATAGCTCTGGTTGTGATACTGTGCTGACTTTGCTTATGCGCATGAAGTCAAAATATTATATGAAAAAACACCCAACTGTCCCGATTAAAATTTTATATCCGAAACGTTGTTGTTTCAACTCAACTGGGGACTATGCTCAAATGTGTATAGTGTTAAACAAAATTGTCTAAGGTCTTATGGTCTGTTACAATGGAAATACATCTATGCTATACTATCCCATACGAAACTAAGTATGTTTCTTACAGGGAAATAACTACACAAACGTAGTTCACAATTATTTTAAATCACCAACTTGACTTAATAATTTTTCTAAACCTTTAAATTAAGTCGAGTTGGTGATTCAAAATGGCCGTCAACTACGTTCGTGTGTGTTATTTCCATGAAAGAACCATACGTAGTTTTGAATGATAAATATCCTTCTATTTGAACCGAGAACAGTATTTCATTTAATAGCACTTAGTTGTGCATGATATATCGCGAGGAAAATTTGTAGTGAGCAGCTCGTAAAGTTGATTTTTATTTCGGATGGAGCCGAGAAGCGATAAATTAACCTTAAAAAACAACGGTAGAGAATTTCAGGATCAATATTCTTTCGGAATACAAGATGACCCAACACATCCGTTACAGACAGTCACTTGTTAACATTGACATTGCTGAGAACTGGTTACTTCCCTTCAACTTATAATGTGACACCAGCATCTTAAAGATGGCTGGCTTGAAAAGGCGTCTCTCAATTCGAATGGGCCATTAACCGAGGCCCCGTGTATTACGCATGCACTACCGGCTGTTCACGTTAAAAGAGACCGTAGGCAGCAGGAAATCGGGCTGAAAACTGGACTATGACAAACCCCTGACCTCGACTATGGTCGCTGAATCCGGCTCCCCATAGAATGACAGATCATCCGTTTCAAGAAATGTTGTTATATGTATGAAAAGGTTGTATGGTACCTTTTCGTATTAGTATCATAGACAAACATATATTTCGGTGGCAAAAGGGTTCGCTTAGTATAAGGTACTTCAAGTATCAAAACCACAAACGCATACGATGCAAAATAACATGAATGTGACAACCCAAAGCCAATTCGCATTTTCTTGATATGAAACGGAATAATCGATTTGGAAATATTATTCAAAATGTAAATAATTGGCAGTATAGCTAGGTGAGCGATGGCTGATGTGTACACTTTCATGGAATGTTCGGAAGAACATATAAATCATCTCAGACGTTCTTACAATTGTTAGCCAAGAGAGTTGTTAAAACAAAGAAAGCGAAAGATAATTAGCCTTAGAGTATAAAAAAAATATTCATGAATAATTTAGCTGACACATTTTGATTATGCAAGGGGTATTTTCAAGCGATAAAGGACGTTAGGTAAATTATTGTCTACGAAGCTATGTACAGTACAAATTGTCAACAAACCCATTTACAGTACAGATTGTCAACAAACACATTTACAGTACAAATTGTCAATAAACACATTTACAGTACAGATTGTCCACAAACACATTTACAGTACAAACTGTCCACAAACACATTTACAGTACAGATTGTCCACAAATACATTTACAGTACAGATTGTCCACAAACACATTTACAGTACAAATTGTCCCCAAACACATTTACAGTACAGATTGTCCACAAACACATTTACAGTACAGATTGTCCACAAACACATTTACAGTACAGATTATCAACAAACACATTTACAGTACAAATTATCCACAAACCATTTACAGTACAGATTGTCCACAAACACATTTGCAGTACAGATTGTACACAAACACATTTACAGTACAAATTTTCAACAAACCCATTTACAGTACAGATTGTCAACAAACCAATTTACAGTACAGATTGTCGACAAACACATTTACAGTACAGATTGTCAACAAACCCATTTACAATACAGATTGTCCACGAACCCATCTACATTACAGATTGTCTACGAACCCATCAACACTACAGACTGTCTCTGAATCTATCAACACTACAGATTGTTTCTGAACCCATAATCACTACAGATTGTCTCTGAACCCATAAACACTACAGATTGTCTCTGAACCCATCTACACTACAGATTGTCTCTGAACCCATCTACACTTCAGATTGTCTCTGAACCCATCAACACTATAGATTGTCTCTGAACCCATAAACACTACAGATTGTCCCTGAACCCATAAACACTACAGATTGTCCCTGAACCCATAAACACTACAGATTGTCTCTGAACCCATCAACACTCTAGATTGTCTCTGAACCCATCAACACTACAGATTGTCCCTGAACCCATAAACACTACAGATTGTCTCTGAACCCATCAACACTATAGATTGTCTCTGAACCCATCTACACTTCAGATTGTCTCTGAACCCATCAACACTATAGATTGTCTCTGAACCCATCAACACTATAGATTGTCTCGAACCCATAAACACTACAGATTGTCTCTGAACCCATCAACACTTTAGATTGTCTCTGAACCCATCTACACTACAGATTGTCTCTGAACCCATCTACACTTCAGATTGTCTCTGAACCCATCAACACTATAGATTGTCTCTGAACCCATAAACACTACAGATTGTCCCTGAACCCATAAACACTACAGATTGTCTCTGAACCCATCAACACTATAGATTGTCTTTGAACCCATAAACACTACAGATTGTCCCTGAACCCATAAACACTTCAGATTGTCCCTCAACCCATCTACACTATAGATTGTCTCTGAACCCATAAACACTACAGATTGTCCCTGAACCCATAAACACTACAGATTGTCCACGGACCCATCTACACTACAGATTGTCTCTGAACCCATAAACACTACAGATTGTCTCTGAACACATAAACACTACTGATTGTCTACGAACCCATCAACACTATAGATTGTCTCTGAACCCATAAACACAACAGATTGTCTCTGAACCCATAAACACTACAGATTGTCCCTAAACCCATAAACACTTCAGATTGTCCCTGAACCCATCTACACTACAGATTGTCACTGAACCCATCTACACTACAGATTGTCTCTGAACCCATAAACACTACAGATTGTCCCTGAACCCATAAACACTACAGATTGTCCACGGACCCATCTACACTACAGATTGTCTCTGAACCCATAAACACTACAGATTGTCCCTGAACCCATTTACTTACTAGTTCAATATGAAACGATACAATGCAGATTGACTATGAAACCATCTACAGTGCAGATTGACCACGATACAGATCGACCATGAATCCAGTACCATATCATCATTAGTGACAGTCGAAAAACAACGTACTCCATTCTTCCAATCTTGATCTATGTATTTCTAGATTATTTACGAACCCATTCGTATACCTGATTTATTTATGAGTTCAGATATGCATACAACACAAAGATAACACAAAAGAATGTAATCGGATGAAATGAAAACCAAAGATATTTTTAATGCATAATATTGTTTTGTTTTGAAGGAACTTAACGACAATACGCAACAAACAATCTACTATACATATCTAAATAAGGAAAGAATGGATATTTTTATAGTCATGTTTTTAATTATCATGTAATATGACGTGTATAACAATCGTCTATCTTTATTGTTTCATTCTCAGTATTGATTACTTTCTCCAGGTTAATGAGGATAGAATCAGGTTATTTCGTGATACTTTGTTAATATTTCATACGATTTATTGACGCTAAGAATTTGATTATAATCATGGATTTTGTTTTTCGCGTATAGATCCAGTAATAAATGGTCAAAATTTTATCAGCGGAATATGACGCCCTAAAGTCATTTTCCATTTGTGTGCGGGATAAGTTCAGTAAATAGGAATAAATATTATGGATATACCACCAACAGCTTCAAATTGAAATGGATTAAGGAGCGTCAGCTTCAAATCGATATATAGTTATAGTATTATTAGTTCGACGAGATTGTTGCTAAAGCCAGCTCACGCTTAAAGGGATTGTAAAGAAGTTTCTAAATTTTTTACGTGTATCGGGTACATTGATATCATCAATTTGCACCATTTTAATTCTCAACCAGACTGTGGTTCCTGCAATTCCACTTAAACTATTTATTTGACGTCGTTGCTAATCGCGAGGAACTATAATATGTGATAAAACATATTAAGCGATTAGTGAGTTCATCAAACATTTGGTTTTAGTGCAATTGCAAGAACCATAGACGTCTGATTGAAAATTGGAATGGTACAAATTGATGCTATCAGTGTCCCCGATACACATAAAAATATTAGAAAACCTCATTACCATTCATTTAAAAGATAACGCTACAACAGCGCCACGGATATACAGAATATTGCCCCCGCTTATTTTTTTTATAACAAATAACGAAATTGTGAATAATTGTCTATATATTGCAAGTCTTTCATTATATGATCAAGATCATTTTCTGGTCTTCATCTTAATGAACAGTTCTAAGTAAAGGTCACGTTCATCAGTCTAATTGGACTCTAAATAGCGTAAAGGTTAAGAAAAGTCTAGAGAACTGTACACAGTGATATGATAACCTAATCATCCAAGCCAATATACAAAAATAAGAAAGTGTTAGCCTACACTCCATTAAATGTGGCATTTGGGGGCGTTTCGCAACCAAGAGACAAAAGAAAAAGATTAAGCCACATTAAACAATGTCTACGTCCTCTTTTTCTGCACATGGTTGGGTTAATGAGAGTAAAGATTTAAAGCCAACGACATAAGCTTACTCAACTGTTGACGGATCCTTATCACGAACGATCTGTGCCTCATCCTTTTGTTTTATGCAATAAAAATGTTTAAATCAACAGTCTGTAGCACCCTGAACTAGGGGAACACTGGGTTGAGATACTATCTCGACCTTTGTAATTGCAACCTGGACCAATGAGGAGATATCCACCAAAAACCATGGCTTCTCGAGAATCTCTTCCCAGTGGTGTTTCTACGACACTTTATCTTAGGGGTCGAGCAGGGGCCACAATATTTTCCATGGGGAGGGGAGGACCTATGCTTCATGATTAAATATTTATAAGAGGGAGGGCCAGCTTCTTTTCTGGGCCCTTCCCCCTGGCCTCCCACTGTCTCTTCCACCAGTAAAAGTGGTCATTGACCAAATCTCATGAGGACGACTTTTCTCAGAATTACTGTGTATCTTCGCGTTTTTGATACCAGCAGTTTTGATCCATGTAACATGGAATGTTCAACTATCGGTAATTTTGAAAATCTCCTTTCAACCAACCCCCAATTATTCATTTCGAGATGGAACAAACATAACAGAGACACAAAAATGTTAAAGGGCCAGATTCACCATTCATTTGACCAATCATACCTTAGTCTCGGAAAGAAAAGGATTTTTTTTAGCTAGTCTAATCAGTGATTGTTCCAAATCCATGTTGTCCAGAATCCACCCAATATAGAAAATATATATAGAGATAGATAGTTGAAATTCTAGTAATGCGATCTTGAAATTTTGGTACCAAGAAATAAAGAAATACTGTTTACATATATTAAACCATTCGAAAATGACGAATTCTTTTCGCAAATCCTTTATGCATTTCAGGATGAAACACCATACTTATAAAATCAATGTATTTAAACCACCGAGCTGCCAAAATAATCTATGATCTGTTAAGTTCAGTTCACATTCTATCAGTAAAAACAACAGTGGCTAAATTCGCCATCCTTCAACTTTTATTTATGACATTTAAAAATCTTAATGTAGACTAGGCTTTCAGTGGCGTCCGGTTATAGTTGTGATGATTCAGTTTAAAAAAGTGCACAATTTGTCTTCATTTCTCGTGAAATCTGACACTATTTTGTTACTCTGATGAAAAATGTCCTCACAGCAAATGACAGACACCCACTTAAACACGTCAAATGAATTATAATATGGAAAGCTAAAGTGTACACGTAAGAGCAATAAAGTCTGCTCGTGAAAAATATTCAATCTTCAGCGCTGGACTGAATAATGAAACCAAGTTTTGTCAAAATCCAGTAAGAATGATGCCTTTTAGTGTTTAAGAGCTAAAATTGAAAGCGTTTTCCAGAACAAGGGCAATAACTCATACTAAATATTTTTCAATTCTTCTGATTTTCAATAGGTTGATTACGAACATTCACATCAAGTTTCATCAAAATCTGTCAACAATTGTGCCTTCTAGAGGGATTACGAGCTGAAAATTGAACGCGTCTCCAATAGCAAGGGCAATAACTCATACTAAATAATTTTCGATTCTTCTGATTTTAATTAGGGTTCATCCTTGGGTGATTACGAAGACTCACACCATGCTAGAGTGTTTACGAGCTAAAAATTGAACGCGTTTTCAAGAACAAGGGCAATAACTCATACTAAATATTTTTCGAATATCTGATTTTCCATAGGGTTCATCCTTGGGTGATTATGAACACTCGCACCAAGTTTTATATTATGTATATCTAAGAAATGGCATCGGAGAAAGTACGTGTCAAATATGAAACTGAAAGCTTATTTTAAGAAATAGAAGCAGTAGAACGTTAAATAAGGTTTTGGATCGCAGAACGTTTTTACTGCCGATGTCCGATAAGATATAACAGTACTTTTAGAAGCCGCTATTCGGATGTGATACAGGATGGGATATCGGCGCCTTTCAGACATAAATTCTCCCGTTAGATTTTGAGAATATTCATCACGTCTAAGCCAAATTTCAAATAAAGTTTGGAATCTATTCAAAGATGAACCATTAATGAGTCCATTAATAGATTGTGTAATATATACTATGTCCCTGTGGCCCACATGGTACCAAATATAGTCGAGGGGTAGTCTCGCTTTAAGGAGTTGTACGAAGAAGGGAAAATTCTGGCTCTCGGCTGTTTTTTTTTCTTCCATCTTTTTAGAAGTGATATTTCTTTGACTTTCAGTATAAGATATATAATTTGGTGTCAATCAAACAAGAAACATATCAAATTCACTTCATTCCGAGCTGATTGTTTCGATCAAGAGTAACGTATAATCATCATGTCTGGTATAATGCTGACTACTTTATCTCTCTTTAAAATCGATGTAATTCCTATAATTAAACTGTCTGGTATGTACAAGACTAACCATGACTCACCGTTTAGTTGATTCTATGACGTCAAAGCATTGATCAATATTCCATAAGGCTGGTGTCTTTTATTTTTGTAATGACTGTCGTCTGCGGAGTACTTCCGGTTTAAACAAACCCCCTTGTTTAGTGGTCATCAATTCCAAAGTCTGGTCGATGGGAGATGTTGTTCCAGTACTCTCATTTTCATCAGTATGCTTTCAAACGTCTGATTTCCTGCTGACAATCGACTGCAAATACAAGAAAGATGTTTATTCAGATAAAAAATTAATTGAAATGTATGTTCTTGATGTCATACTTATTCAGTATTCCGCCCACGTAAAAACGTAAGAGTTCTGTAAAAGATATTCTCATTCGAGCGTTTGATATAGTTTTCGTATGCCTTTTTCGTCCTTTGTAGAGCCCAAACAGATTTAATTAGCTTCATCGCGAACGCTTTTTAGTCTGAATTCGATTGTCTTGGGTTCAGATCAGTCAGAAGTCGCAAATGTAATGCAACATACAAGCTTGTGAAAAACAGTGGACGTAAATCTTCTTCAATTTCCCAGCACAAGTTTAGCGTTTCAGTGAGAATAAGACACCTTGAAATAAACATTCTTTAGATCGTAGGAAATAAATGAAAGAATTAAGAAAATGATTAAAAAACGGACCCAAACGCCTGTTTTTGTTAATAAAAGTGAAATTCCAAACCGGTATATCAAAATTTATTACGATTAAATATCGTAATGGTGAATATCTAGACAACACATAGGACCCAAAGACGTACATGAAGAAATCTGCTTTTGAAATGCGACAAGAAATAATGGAGACTTTTGCGTCAGCAAATCCCAAACGCCTCTAGCACTGGTACATCCCTTCTGTTAACCATCAGACGTTTGTCATTGTGGTAACGTTTCACGAACAGAACAAAGAAAATGTAAGAGTTCTACTGACATTTTCTTTGCTTTTTAATTGACTAGGCCAGTGATGTGGTGTCAGTATTTCATTGTGTGATATAGAACATGAGATGTGGTTTCCGCTTACCATTCTCAAATACTGGCATTATATCGTTCTTAACGATTAGACAAGCGGTTCTCTGATATAGGAACTCAAATGAAACTCTGTGGTCTATGTCACTATAAACTTACATAGGCTAGAAAACTTTAATCCCATTAAAATATTCTAGAATGTGGGACAAGCGCATAGCTTTATAAAAAAAACAGTGCATTATGTTTGTTTTAGCTAAAAAGAGGGTATTATCAATGCTTCGAAGATGTTAACCCTTTCTCCATCCTGACAATATCAATTATACGTTTCTACGACAAATACAAGACGAGTTGTGAGTTTTCTACGACAAATACAAGACGAGTTGTGAGTTTTCTACGACAAATAAAAGACGAGTTGTGAGTTTTCTACGACAAATACTAGACGAGTTGTGAGTTTTCTACGACAAATACTAGACGAGTTGTGAGTTTTCTACGACAAATAAAAGACGAGTTGTGAGTTTTCTGCGATAAATACTAGACGAGTTGTGAGTTTTCTGCGATAAATACTAGACGAGTTGTGAGTTTTCTGCGATAAATACAAGACGAGTTTAAAGTTTTCATGACAAATACTAGGCTAGTTTAATGTTTTCCATGACAAATACAAGACGAGTTTAATGTTTTCATGACAAATACAAGGCTAGTTTAATGTTTTCCATGACAAATACAAGACGAGTTTAATGTTTTCCATGATAAATACAAGACGAGTTTAAAGTTTTCATGACAAATACAAGGCTAGTTTAATGTTTTCCATGACAAATACAAGACGAGTTTAATGTTTTCCATGATAAATACAAGACGAGTTTAATGTTTTCCATGATAAATACAAGACGAGTTTAAAGTTTTCATGACAAATACAAGGCTAGTTTAATGTTTTCCATGACAAATACAAGACGAGTTTAATGTTTTCCATGATAAATACAAGACGAGTTTAATGTTTTCCATGATAAATACAAGACGAGTTTAAAGTTTTCATGACAAATACAAGGCTAGTTTAATGTTTTCCATGACAAATACAAGACGAGTTTAATGTTTTCCATGATAAATACAAGACGAGTTTAATGTTTTCCATGATAAATACAAGACGAGTTTAAAGTTTTCCATGATAAATACAAGACGAGTTTAATGTTTTCATGACAAATACAAGACGAGTTTAATGTTTTCCATGATAAATACAAGACGAGTTTAAAGTTTTCCACGACAAATAGAAGACAAGGTTAAAGTTTTCCACGATAAATACAATACGAGCAGTTTTCCACGACAAATACAAGACAAGTTTTCCACGACAAACACAAGACAGGTTTAAAGTTTTCCACGACAAATACGAGACGAGCTTAAAGTTTTTCTACGACAAATACAAGACGAGCTTAAAGTTTTCCACGATAAATACATGACAAGCAGTTTTCCACGACAAATACCAGACGAGTTTAATGTTTTCCACGACAAATACAAGACGAGTTTAAAGTTTTCTACGACAAATACAAGACGAGCTTTAAGTTTTCCACGACAAATGCAAGAAGTGTTAAAAGTTTTTCCACGACAAATACAAGCCGAGTTTAAATTTTTCCATGACAAATACATGCTGAGTTTAAAGTTATCCATGACAAATACAAGACGAGTCAAAAGTTTTCCACGATAAATACAAACTCATAGCAAACGATTGCCTCAATGGTAATAATTGGTATAGAATTGAAATCCACGAAAAGCCCCCCAGCATCAATAAAATAATGGTATTTGATGGCCACATTCACAGCAATTAACTGTATCCTACATGTTGAATAAGCCGCATAAAGCTACTTGTATTATTTACAATTACAATTTCTGCTTCCAGGCACGCGCTCACGTGTTGTTAAGGAAACGAGATTATTTTCCCACAAGATTTCATTGAGAGATGACTGACTATTACGAGTCTGTGGAATCAATACTTTTCATTCAATATTCTCTTTTATTCGCCAACTGCTTTAACTTAACTAGTTTTTTAATAGCTTACTGATACAGATCTAAAGAGAGAGCCAGCTCGACTTCGAAGAATTATTCATCAGTCTGAAACATCTTATATTATCTGAATTTCACGTTATTATGTCTTTGGCGATATTGACATTATATATCTTCCGTTGACTTTAGTATCCTTGAAAACAATAGATATAGCCCAAGTAGTCTACAAGAAGAGCCAGCAAGACACAAGAGAATTAATTTTATTTTGTTATGTTATAAAAGATCTACCTCCAGTTGATTTGGGACTAGAGTATGTATAGCAGTCGGTTTGCTTGGTTACGTCGAACGAACGGCGGCTGTGGGTTCCGGTCTCGATCGACTTGTGGAAGTCCAATGACCTTGAATAAATCATCTTCACTCATAATTCCAGTTGACCAGTCGCTGTAAATGTGTACGGGTAATCCGGGAAAGATCAATGCCAAGAGGTTTGGCCAGGGACTAGCTGGTAGAAAGAATCCTTAACTGTGAACCTATTTGTTAGCCTTGTAAATTATTGTTTCTTTCTTTTCTATCTTTATAAATAGTTTTCAGAAGTAATAGAAACTGCGTCTTATCCCTACAATTAGTGTACCTCAAACTAGAAATTTCACTTTCTATTTCTTTTCTATATCCGACGGAGTCGTCATTTTAACTTTCAAACGCGGATAATTCTGGATACACAAGGATTTGAATGCTGAACTTGCGATGGTTGGTTGTGAATACTATTTCCGATTAGCTAAACAATTCCCGTTTCTGAGACCAAGGCATGATATGATACTTTATAAGTTCATTTATAATATTGTATTCCAGCATTTCCACTAACTTACTATTAATGGAAACTATATCATCAAAATAAATGTAGGCTAATCGCTCATTGCAATCAATACTTACTCTAACTGAAACAGATTTGTTTATTAAGTTCATTTGACTTCATTTTTTGCAGTTCTTATACAACTATATCCATCCATAGAAAATCTCTTCCTTGTCAATGACCTTTCAGACGGACAATATCGTGACATGGAGAGTGTATTGACAGCTGCCTTTTGTTTTCAATTGTCTAAGGAACTTGGACAGCTTGCAGCACATATTGTCCTAAATAATTGCCATACGCTAGCGTTTAGGTGATGTTTTGTTTAACACTTTCCATGCCAGGCACCCCTCCCCCCACTACCTTTCCTATCTGCATTACTGGCACGTGGAAAAGCTAGTTGGAAAATCTGAAGGTATTATCTCGACCTACTAGCTAGACAGTTTAGAGTAAAGATCAATTCCCTTGTGGTTGCCTTGAAAATCTGATCTCAATCAGTTCTATCAGTTGTGCTCTAGGGAAAATTCATTGTCAATCATGGCTTGCTATTCTTATGGCCCAGTGCCACGATGACCAAATTATGGTTCAAATCAAAGAAACTCGCTGATAATTAAATTTGTGATCAATGGCACGAGAATCCGGAGAGCTAATAGGCAGCATAATGTGGTTAAATGATTTTATCACTATTGCGCGATTTTTTTCTACTTGACTAGAACTCATCTTTTTCTGCAGATACGTGTTTCTGATACAAAATCAGTCAATTTTTAAAATTTGGGTTAACTCTCCAAAACTTGATTTAAGGCGTATGCAACACTATGGACCTACCATTTTATTCGGTTATTTGGCTAAATAAAAATCATTTTATGGTGCTTCGTATGCGGAATCCTCATCCAGTACAGCTGTTTTTGATGAATATGAGGGGTTAGCTTTCAAAATTTGACTTAACTGACCTGGCCTTATGAAGACGGGGGTAATCTCTCTAAACAACGGTTTCTAACCTTGAGTGCTTTAGTTCCCAGGTGTATGGTTTCGAGATGGGTACAAGCACTACAGGAAATGCTAAAGAGGTTTCTCAGATGACCATTGCTAGGTATATTGGTAGTTATAACGGTTCAAGAGGAAATGAACAACTGCTGAATAAGCATTGCACATGAAGACAAATTCTCCATCATTCTACTATGATGACAAAGCCTACTACCGCTGAATAGAGGTGAATTGGTTGAAAATTGCATATGTGGACTGGTCTTTTATTGAAGGATTACGCTGAGTTGGTCGACAATGGGTGGTCTTTCTTTTAACTTTATATATATACCT
Organism: Lottia gigantea; assembly: GCF_000327385.1. Taxonomy (NCBI): domain Eukaryota; kingdom Metazoa; phylum Mollusca; class Gastropoda; family Lottiidae; genus Lottia; species Lottia gigantea. The sequence continues at coordinate 1,637,498 of NW_008709259.1, forward strand.
TTGGAATAGCTGAACATGTTCAAATGACAAAACTGCTGTGAAGGTGTACAGCAAATCGAGCACAGTTCCAGTAGCTATGATACACAATTCCTAATCAGTGTGGATTGTCATCGTCTGGCAGGTTTTAATAAAATATCTTCCACATCACATCATCTAATTAGTTCTCTATCGCAGTGACGAGACATCGGATCTTCTACGTGACTGACTCGGTTCATCCACAATATAAACATATTTCAAGAAAGTTCATTTTGGTTTTCAGAAAACTTTGCTTTATTTTTATCGATTTTCTGACCACATCCACTGGTCCACAAAAATAGTGTAAATCATTTTGTTCTTTCGAGCGTCTTTTCGTCACTGAAAACATAAACCGAGTGTATAGCCTGCATCACTGTAAACGTAACCCGAGTGTATAGCCTACAATACTGTAAACATAACCTGAATGTATGGCCTGAATTACTGTAAACATAACCTGAATGTATAGCCTGAATTACTGTGAAAATATCTTGAATGTATAGTCTGCATTGCTGTAAACATAACCTGAATGTATAGACTGCATTACTGTAAACATAACTTGAATGTATAGCCTGAATTACTGTAAACATAACCTGAATGTATAGCCTGCATTACTGTAAACATAACCTGAATGTATAGCCTGCATTACTGTCAACATAACCTGAATGTATAGCCTGCATTACTGTCAACATAACCTGAATGTATAGCCGGATAAAATCGGCAAGATATATTATCACTATCAGTATCTCAATTAGTCACGTGGAAAATGAAAATCGATTCCTAATTCTTGACACGGAAGATTTGTATCAGATGATTGTCCATCCTGTAATATATTTGTTCAAATTGACATTTGTCCGATCTATTTGTGTCTTTTAACGGCAAATCTCTTGATAATAGCGTGATTCACCGGATTTTCTACGTCTCTTAACCACTAATGATCGATGATTTTGTTTATATCAGATCCAGTGAAATATTAAAATTGTTACTGTTTTAAAAAAATAAGCCAGTACATCGCCACGAGAAATGAATATATCAAAAGTTAGTTATTTTCTTATATAAGTTAACGTATTATTATTAGAGAATTATCCGAATACAAGGCTAACTATTTGTTCTATGCCCACAATGATGTCTCGTAGAAAATTCGAACGCAACCAGTAAGAATAGGAATGGGGGCTAAGATATAAAAGATAGCTTGCCAGGCAAGGTAACATACGCCCACTGGCCGCTTTCAGAAATGATAAAACAGTCTTTAGTGACTAAAGTACGAATTTTCTCAAATTATAAGTTTAAATTCAACGATATATATATTTACAGCCATTTATTTATACTGAGAAATTCCATCAAATTTTTTAAAATCAATATCAATATCCCAAATACATCAAATTATCGCATCAATATACATGATCACACTATGTTACATTAAAATAAATTGAAAACTGTAGTCTCTAATGTGTTCTACGCATTTTTCTTAAGACAAGGGCAATAACTCAAAAACCATTAATCGAAAGATTAATGTGGGCGTATTAAAAAGGGTTTTAAGCTACTAGGGCGTTTAGTACTTATGTCACCAGTGAAAGTCTTCTATCCCGGCCCATGGAAAAATTACCTCACATCATGGACGTTTTCTCTGAAAGACGTAACACACTCACTCGTTGTTACGTCTTGCTTTGCAACACTAATGTAATTAAACGGAACCACAACATCTGTATCTGGATAGGTATAGTCCATTCCCGAAGCTACAGAAAAGAAGTATTTAAATTAGAAATTGTTTTTGCATTTAGAATTGTGCTCTGAAATGTGTAGAATACATATTAACACACTGTTATAAATAATGATTTTTACAAATGTTGCTATACTTTCAGTGATTATAATTGTTTAAAGGGACAGGTACGGATAGACTTGATATTAGTTTTGAAAATATGTTAATAGTCTTCAGAAGTACTAGACATGTACGAAAATCGCATAATTCCTTCAAAAAACTTTCAAACTAGGAATTGTACAGACTATTTCTATTATGTCTTTTCTATATATCACAGAGTATCTTAAAATGATGAGTCGTCATTTTAACATTCAATGGCAGATAATTGTGGACACACAAGAATTTTAATACTAAAATTTCGACGGTGAGCTGTGAACACTATCACTGATGGATTTTCTCGTTTCTGAGACTAAAGTATAATTGGTAAGAAAAAAAAAATTGCACATCTGTCCCTTTAAATCTAAAAAAATATCAGATTCAACGGAAGACAATCGTTGCTCGTAAGAATGAGTCCTTCACAATGCATATCTATGTCATCTGTGGACACTGAAACATGTAGAATATATATTCCCTCTTTGTCCTTTAGTGGCATTTTCTTAATTAGATTTATTAACACTCATTCGTTAATATTTAATGGTTTTTATATTGCGTTACAATTCAATGATTATGTGTAGTTAAACTAAAAAAATCGGACTCATGGTAGAACAAGCATTGCTCGTATAAATGAACCTTTCACAATGTATTTGTCATCAGTGATGGACTTCAAGTTGCCGCATGATCGAGCTTGATGCCAGATGAAATTGTAGTCGGGCAATCACAACTCAAGACTTCTTTGCACTTTGCCGTCTTTTGGAATGACCAGCGTTCCCGGTTCAAGAGAATAGGGTACACGTTTTGATGGGGTTTTGGCTCTGGCATACAAAAACACAAAAAACATGATTGGAAATTTGTTAGGGTATTATGAAGCCGTTTCTTTTTTTCAGCTAACAACCATGAACGTCGGTCATGACCTACTGAGATTGTGAACAATAGAGAAAGATATAGTTAATTAGGTTACGACGATTCTTGGCATAGGTCGTCTTTTTTCTTTATTCTAGGAAATTGTTTAAATACTTATACTGTGTCTGGCTTCCTTCAACTTGATTTCTGTGTCATAACAGTGGAACTAAATCGAGAACGTTGCGTGTCAAAGATCGAAGAAGGAGCTGTCAAATACGTGATACGTATCAAACATTGGTCCACATTGAGTTGTTCAGTTTAATGGTTGTTGGTTCCCAACTTATTGTACCCCATATACTCTTAATTTATTTTCATTTCCAGCAGGTCCAAAATGCAGAACCAATTGTTTTTATGTCAGATTTTTAGTGGACAGGGGCACAAATATTATTGGTACAATCGACCTAAAGGTTGCTTCAAATCTTCCAAAATTCGGCCCCTGTTTAATCAACTGTTCTTCATAAGAGGGTACAGTACCAAAATGGTTGTTGGTATAAGGATCAATTCTCTTTCGAGGGAAAGTTCAGAGAAATACGACATTAAACAGTCTATATTAGCGAAGTATGTATTCAAAAGAGTATAACGCAAAAACTCAAATTCGTTCAGTCTCTTACGACAGACCTCAAGGAACACTGTTTGTGCGAACAATTATGAAGAAACATTTGATCAGGGCCAGACAACTTCATCAAAACTAATCCTTTCAGTGATACTCTTCTGACGTATTCAATGCATTTTCAAAATGGCTGACCTGAAGGACAACAAGAAAATTATTGTTCTACATATTTCTGATGGAAAAAAAACACATTTGATCAGGGCCAGACAGCTTTTTCAAACCAACCTTTCATTGATACTCTTATGACAAATAGAAATACGACGTTTTCATTTCATTTTTTTTACTCCAATCAAAATCCAATATGGCCGACCTTAAGGAAAATTATTTTTTCTGAACATTATCAAATAACAAACGAAAATAAAAACGATTTGAACACGACCAGACAGCTTCGCCAAAACCAGCCTTTTATTTGCCTTCTTCGTTTTCATTTTCATTTTTTTTCATTTTCATTTTTTTTTTCACGCCATTTAATTCCAATTTGGCCGACCTAAGGAAAAGAAATTTATTTTTCTGAATATTCATGATTTTAATCACGGCCAGACAAACATCCTTTCATTGTTACTTTTGCAATTTCGTTTGGTAAAAGATGTTGGGAATATTAAACAAAAGATCTCAAGTAAGAAAATGAAGACTACAATATTTGCCCTGAAGGTGTTATTATGCCATTGTCTGGCGCATTAAGAAAGTTTCAAAGCTTGTTCAAACATCAAGACTATTAGAGAAATTTTAAGCAAACTATTTGTGGTAATGTCAAATATTCACTACCGCGTCTGGCAATGTCAAGCAACGTTAAATCATCTTGACCACTAACAAATTTGGACTGAACGAAGGCAAGGTTCTAAACCAGTAAGCTTCACTTTAGGCTCTTACGTCTAAGGACTTGCTTTTTGTGTATTAAAGCTTAAGAAAATTAGACACGTCAAAACGGTTCCAGTTCGGTCACTATTTTATAATTTCAACCTCCTGCGTCAAAAGAGGCTTTACAATTTCGTCCCTTAATCCTGTTTTAATTGACCACTCAAGCTTGCTTCACAGACGGAACATGAACAATTGAACACCCAAATTTTGTCGCTTATTGAGCTAATGAAAAGTGCAATGTCAAGCTAATAGACTTTCATTAAAAGAAACCAATGATTTTCATCGTTTATTAACCTTTTCAAGTGAACACCCAATCTGCATCACTGACAAAGGTTAGTTAATAAATTCAACCAATACATAGTTTTTAACCTGGACGACAATCAAAAAATATAATGTACATGAACCAAACTTGGCAAGCAGATCGTTTGACCTCCAGGTAGACATCATGCCATGTCTTAACCCAAGACAACATTTGGTTCCGTTCCAAACTACATCAGCCTGTCTTTATCACCAAGAAAATGTCATCTTAACTTAATAAAGAATTGAATGGAATAAGAGAAACGTCTTGTGTTTGGTATAAGTACAGCTTAAGTCTTGATCCTAGTGTCTGTGTCAAAATTAAATCAACTTCACTGTTACGTTCGCTACATAAAAATAGTGAATCCTGTATATTTCTGAATTTTCAATCTGCTTTTGTGTGTTAAATCGTATTAACAAAGATAACAAGAGGAGTGAAGCGTCAGAGCCTTTGATGATTTGTGCCTTGCGTTGCATACATGATCATAACGTTCAGCATATATTCGTCGTCTAGAAACAATCGGACTAGCGTTTATTTAATTCAAATTACAATTTGGTTTTTTTTTTCTAAACTTTTGTACAATGTAGACCAACATAATCAGAAAACAAGAAAGAAACGGTATTGTAATCTATATTGTACCAATTACATCAGAAAGTAAAAGATAAACGACACTGTAATTTAGTTTTACTTAGATCATATTGGTGTAACCCTTAAACCCTAAACCCTATAGTTTGGAACCAACTAATTCTAGGAAATCAGGAGCCGCGGTGGCTCAGCGACTTAACTAACCTTGCGAGTTTTGCTCACTAACCTCAAGGTCCAGGGTTCAATCCCGACAATGGTCGAAATAATACCTTCGGATTTTTCAACCCGGTTTCCCCCTGTCAGTGATGCAGGTAAGAGGGACTGGCATGGAAAAAGAGTATCGTCGTTCGGACGGGACAATAAACCGAGGCCTCGTATGCTATACAGGCTGTAGCACGTTAAAGATCCCGCGACAGTTGGAAAAGGAAAAAAGAGTAGGCTCCTACCACTGTCTGCGAAATTTCCCTCATTGCACCCTGCATGGTGCAGAAAATTAAAACGTAAATCTCCATTCGATCCATTTCATTTCCAGACAGATCAGTATTTTAAGAACACTCGCACTTAAAATTCCCGTACACCAATACAATATGAACCTTTGAACTTATGCAAATTTTACGTTACACTGTGTAATGCAGCTGTGTTCTATTTCCAATAACCCCCTTTCCACACGAGACCTAATTAACAGTGACCTACTTAGTACCGTGGAAACATTCTATGGACGGATGCCATGTGTGTTAGCTTAGCAACACATGCGTTTTTTTAACCGATTAAAATTCCCCTCGGAATTAGTCATTCTTCATCCTGTCTAGAACTAATACAGGAAATTTTCCCCAGACACGTCTCGTCTAAGCTTAATGCGACATTTCATATAAAAACACCAAGTTTCCGTCATTGAACCATTTTAATATTTGGCGGTTGAACGAAATCCCCTAGCAACAGTTTGTGAATATTCAACTGGAAATGAATTCTCTCAATGATTTGAATGTAGCTTTGTTTATCAAAATAATGGATCATTGAAGGGATTTTTTTCTTTCAACAAATTCCCTAGCAACTGTATGTGAATATTCAGATAAAAGTTTCGTATTTCGGCAAATGTCTTCATTATTAAATGAAATTAAACATCGAAGAGTAATATCAAGACTTCCTTAGAAACAGTTTCTAAATATGAAGGTAAAATGCATTTCTTGAATTGAATTTTGTTTTTGTTTACATAACAACTGAATGGAATCAACTTTCTTTTGTTAGCCTATATGAAAACGGCAAATATGTCAGATAAGCAAAACCAGCTATAAAGAATCTCCCCAAGCAATGTCGAGATGACAAACCTAGTTGTAGAGTGGTACAGTGTATTCTGAAATAACGAACGAAAAGAAAGAAAGAAACAACTAGCCTATATTTTACATGGATATCAATTTTCGGTTCTCAGTTAAGGATCCTTTCTACCTGCTGGTACTTGGCCAAACCTCTTGGCATTGACCTTTCCCGGATTATCTGTACCCATTTACAGCTAGGTTGACTGGAATTATGAGTGAAGATGACTTATTCAAGCTCGACGTAACCCAAAGCCTTATAATTATAATGTATATTGTATAATAGGGCTTTGACGCAACCAAGCAAATGACGTCATGTTTAGAACCAACGCTCTAACAGACTGTGCAGAAATTTATGGAGATATGACTAACCCGAGATAGCACCTGTATGACAAATAGCCTAACCTTTACCTTTCAGATTCCCATATCTCATCATACAGATTCAGCAGATGTTGGCTTTTTCTTAGATATTCTAAAATACTCTGTTCTAAAACCCATTATACATAATTATATATGTATAATATTAACTTCCTTTCTTACCCAGGATAATTAACTAAATTTTACAGTCAGTTTTTTTTTTCACCTATGTTAACAATCTATACTTTACAGAGTCAGGCTTTTCAACCAATAATAACTAACTATACTTTACAAAGCTTTGCTCTCTGTGATTATTAACTATACCTTACAGAGGTTTGCTTTCTGTGATTATTAACTATACTTTACAGAGGTTTGCTTTCTGTGATTATTAACTATACTTTACAGAGGTTTGCTTTCTGTGATTATTAACTATACTTTACAGAGGTTTGCTTTCTGTGATTATTAACTATACTTTACAAAGCTTTGCTATCTGTGATTATTAACTATACCTTACAGAGGTTTGCTTTCTGTGATTATTAACTATACTTTACAGAGGTTTGCTTTCTTTGATTATTAACTATACTTTACAGAGGTTTGCTTTCTGTGATTGTTAACTATACTTTACAGAGGTTTGCTTTCTGTGATTATTAACTATACTTTACCGAGGTTTGCTTTCTGTGATTATTAACTATACTTTACCGAGGTTTGCTTTCTGTGATTATTAACGATACTTTACAGAGGTTTGCTTTCTGTGATTATTAACTATACTTTACAGAGTCAGGCTTTTCAACCAATGATAACTAATAATACTTTACAGACTCGGGTTTCTTCACCTCTGATAACTAATTATACTTTACAGAGTCGGGCTTTTCACTCATGAGAACTTATTATACTTTACAGACTCTGGTTTCTTCACCTCTGATAACTAATTATACTTTACAGACTCAGGTTTCTTCACCTCTGAGAACTAATTATACTTTACAGAGTCGTGATTTTCCACACATGATAACCCGTGATAACTTACCATAATTTTCGCACCGGGTTTAGTCAGGTTTTTTTCGGCCACGATAAGTAATATATTTTTCACACTTAATAACTAACTAAACTTTACGGAGTCAGTTTTTATTTGCCCAGGATAAGGAATTAGGAAAACTGGGACATCTTTTCCGAAAACATGCTATACCTTCACCTAAAAATACCCTAAGATCACGCCAATTATAGCTAACTATACTTATCAGATTCAGGATTTTCACTTCGGAATTTCATCAATTATTAATTACTATCAATCTAAAATTATCCTACAACAATTAAATAGTGCGTTCTACACTTGTTTTATTTCAATTGATATTTAAATAATTGATTGGATATCGATCTAGCAGTGCCCCGGTGATATGAAGATCACAGAACGGAAATTTATGGGTTTTTAAATAGTCAGATAACACGATCGTGGTTTTAAATTTGTCACTCTCGTGTCTTATGGCTTCATATTAAATACTGGCATCATTTTTTAGTCAAGAAGTAGGCCTACTTTGAAATAAGTAGCAGAAAAAGTTAGCACCTTACTTATAATTATTATAGTTAAATTGTGTGAAGGGTAAAAGTCAAACCTCTTCTCGGAAAAACTGGCCGTGGAATCAGATTATTTCCTATAAAACATTTGAATGTATAGCACATAACCAACTAGAAGACAGGCCAACTAGCTTCTACTGATGTTTCCCATTGTGTGAGATGTTTTAAGGAAGGAGGGTTAAATCAAAAGTATAAACAAATATCTCCATTTCATACCTTTTGAATTAATTTATTAAGGCAGACATATTCTTAAAGATGGCATCCTGCCTTACGTTGATAGAGATCTAAACAGCGTTAATGGGCATATTAGAGAGACTGTCTTTTAAGCTAGAGAGACTCAACAATGTACTTTTAGTATTGTTACCATGCCAAGTCAGATAGCAACTCGTACACATCAACGGAGTTATTTGCCAGAACCCGCCATTAAAGTCAAGAGTAGTATTCATGATTTTACTTACATGTTATATATATTATAATAGCTGCTTGTGACAGTCGTTATAGATATATATTCCAGAATCTATCTTCTAACATCGATCAACATAAAACCTCATACACTAAATATGTCACACTTCCTCACTAGCACAACAGGAAAACACCTGTCCCATGGAAAAGGTAAATAAACCGGACTCCATTAAGACCGTTAAATACCGCTACACTGTTCTAAACCGTGTCAAACTATAATCCAATAATGAAACATATTCCAGTGACGAACCTTATAGCAAATAGCCTCGAGGCCTCATGATTTACTCGTTCAGTCTATCTTACAACTGTTCAATACTTTCATTCCAACAATTGAAGACTTCAAATACTCGTATCGACTGAAATTCTCAGCCTATATTTTCTGCTTTTCTATTGAATATTTTATGCTAGACATTCATCGTGCTTACTAGAGTAGAGTCGGGGTTTGAATGGCCTACTGCACATTATTTAGAATTTCATCATTGGGTGCCACGCGATGAAAACGTAGAGAGTGTATTGGAATGGAGTATGATTAATTACTTCCAGTCATTAGCATTGTAGTGCTAATAACCTACAAGTGTGTAGGAGGCAATTCACAACAGTTTGACAACAGATTTATGTTTTGTTGGTTTTTTTTTTTCAGTGGAAGAAGAAGTAATATTTTCTACTTGTAAATTAGATGATTTCGATATTTTCTCTATTTTGTTTTGCATGATGTTTTTGAAAAACCAGGTAATTTACGAGAGAAAAGGTAGAATTTGTAATATTTTTAATTTATGAACATTTTGTTTATTACATGCCCACATTTGTTACATTATGATTGTTTTAACATTTTATTTTTCAGTGGAAAAAGAAGTTATATATTTATTTGTAAATTAGATATTTTTAATATTTTAATTTGACCATTTTGTTTTGCATGATGTGTTTGAAAAACCAGGTAATTTACGAGAGAAAAAGTAGACTTTGTAATATTGTTAATTTATGGTAATGTTATTTATTATACACATGAATATTTCATCTCAATGCTTTATCATATTTTTCAGTTGCCAGGGAAGTTATATTTTATTTATGAATTATATTATTTCAATAATTTTATTATGACTGTTTTGCGAAACGAAACCAAATGCTTGGAAAATCACAACTCTGTAAAGTATAATTAGTTCTCAGAGGTGAAGAAACCTGATTCTGTAAAGTATAATAAGTTCTCATGAGTGAAAAGCCCGACTCTGTAAAGTATAATTAGCTATCAGGGGTGAAGAAACGCCCGAGTCTGTAAAGTATAATAAGTTCTCATGAGTAAAAATTCCGACTCTATAAAGTATAATTAGTTATCAGGGGTGAAGAAACCCGAGTCTGTACAGTATAATTAGTTATCATTGGTTGAAAAGCCTGACTCTGTAAAGTATAATTAGTTATCAGAGGTGAAGAAACCCGAGTCTGTAAAGTATAATTAGTTATCAGAGGTGAAGTTATCAGAGGTGAAGAAACCCGAGTCTGTAAAGTATAATAAGTTCTCATGAGTGAAAAGCCCGACTCTGTAAAGTATAATTAGTTATCAGAGGTAAAGAAACCTGAGTCTGTAAAGTATAATACGTTATCATGAGTGAAAAGCCCGACTCTGTAAAGTATAATTAGTTATCAGGGGTGAAGAAACACCCGAGTCTGTAAAGTATAATAAGTTCTCATGAGTAAAAATTCCGACTCTGTAAAGTATAATTAGTTATCAGGGGTGAAGAAACCCGAGTCTGTAAAGTATAATTAGTTATCATTGGTTGAAAAGCCTGACTCTGTAAAGTATAATTAGTTATCAGAGGTGAAGTTATCAGAGGTGAAGAAACCCAAGTCTGTAAAGTATAATCAGCCTGACTCTGTAAAGTATAGTTAATAATCACAGAGAGCAAACCTCTGTAAGGTATAGTTAATAATCACAGAGAGCAAACCTCTGTAAGGTATAGTTAGTTATCATTCGTTTAAAAGACTGACTCTGAAAAGTTAATATCCACAGAAACAAAGCTCTGTAAAATTTGTTAAAAATCAAAGAAAGCAAAGCTCTGTAAAGTATAGTTAATAATCACAGAGAGTAAACCTCTGTAAGGTATAGTTAGTTATCATTTGTTGATATAATACGATACTTGTTCAAATGGAGAATATCGTGAAAAAAAACAACCACCACCCATCAGAAACCTTTTCCCTCTCAAATTAACCTAATCGAATCGAATCATAAGCTTGAAAATCAATGCCACTATCACTATCGGAGTTCCTTCCCCTATACCGAATTCAGAAATGGTAAATTATGTTTGCGGACACTGGGCAAATATTAAAACATTTACATCTTCGTACATTACTAATCAACAATACGTCGTGCTTCATTGAGTAAGAACAATGGGTAGTGTAGCGGTTAATTCTTATTTTCAAGATAATTACACACGGAAATATCAACTTAATGTTGAATGTTAAACGACAATATCGTCCAGTACGGACGAAAAGTCGCCTTTCATGTTCCAATGCGCACACCTCCTGTGTCATTTCAAATTCAACCTATTTAGTTCCATGTCAATACCTCCTGAAATACCTTATCATTTGTGAGTCGAGCAGTCGAGGTATTGTCATCTTTACAATGTCAGGCTATTACTTCCATAAGTACGAAGGTCGTAATAGCTTGACAATGTTGGATACTTCGTCACTGCAGGGAAGGACAACATAATAATAACATCCGTTCTAAATCAGGGTAAACCAATCAAAAGATGTATACTTATATTTCCTTTCATTTGATCAAAAGTCATTCACCCACGCCTCGCTGATAATAATCACAAAAATAATTTGTTAAGTTAACCATGACAAAAGGAAACTGTGACGTCTGAAATAAGATCATTGGATCACTGTTATTGTGTGTCATATATACATACCTAACCTTTCCTTTATCCTTATAGTAGGCTAATTCTGTCCTAGTATAAATACCCTCCTCATTGCACACTGCATGGCGTTGTCCGTTTTCTATAAGCCAAATAAGGTGCAGAAGAGTAGGATGTCAAATTCCATTCATTTCATTTTTCTTTATAATACCTATATTGTCGTTATCCATGTCCGTTCGTCAATCCTTACGTCCGTTCACATTTCTTTGTAAACGCGTTAAATTCTACAGTTCTTTTCATCCGGTCTTGATAAAACTTAATATCTGTATACTTAAACATAAAATGAACACCCAAATTCAAAACATAACATTCATAATTAAAAATTGTTAACCTAAATTTTGTTTTGAGGTTAAAAGTTGGTATTCTTTTGTTAAATTTGTGTTCCTCTAGAAATTTCAACAAATAAGGGTTTTGTGTCATTGCGAGTTTTTTCTACATTTGGTGGATGGGCATCCGAGAGTCCAATCAAACTTTTCTGAAGTCGTTTGTCCGTGGGTGAAATAAATTTAATAAATAATAATCTCCACAGTTGATAGTGACAAAAATAAGTTAAAATCATTTCAGGCTATGATTTGAATTTTGTTTTCGGTTTTATTCATATATTTCATAATAAAAATTATCTATAGAAAATATCAGGTCATCTTTGTAATTGTATAGTCAAGGCTAGATGATTTTCTTTGATGAAATTGAAAAATGCGATGTTATCGACTATCTAAATATAAAACAAACCCAAAATTGGTGTAAAAATAATATGTCTCAGTTTGATTGGTCAATTAAATTTTGACGTAAGATTATCTGACCTACATTCGATCACACCCTTAATATCGCCAGAATTTACAATTCTGCAATCTCCATTTTCATTGGTTGTTATTTTTAACTTCCAATTAAATTGTTGGGTTTCTGAACCTATAAAATTCCCTAACAGGATCCCAAATAGTATATATATATATTGAGTTCATCAATTGAAATATTATTATTAATTATAAATACATCGACCCTTTCCAGTTGAAGAACACAAGAGTCCATCATGTTACGAATTGGAATAATTCTCGTCTTGATGATTGTACCAGGCTACCCAATGCCAGTTAAAGGTAAGAAAACTTTATGAGAAATATTTCTCAAAAGAAATATATTACATCAATTGCTTTGATAATACCTCTTTATGGCAGATATACGATGAACCCTGAATCTGCTCAATTGAAAGACTCTTTTACACGGTGAATATCGTGGTGTTCGTTTGAATAAGGGCACGAATTTCTTGTTTGTGCAAAATATTAGATCTAACCATTTTTTGATTGATTGATTCCAGGGGTAAATATTGTTCTTTAACATGTATTTCTTATTTTCTTCAAGAGACATATAATAGCGGTACGGGTTAAAAAGAATCTGAAATGTAAACTAAGACATTTTCATGCAAGTTTACCGGCATTTCGCATTGCGATAGCTCAGTCACTGTGTCTCCTGATTTTTACCGATTATTTTTTTAGATTGTTTAAAAGTATTATTTATTACAATACATAGAAAGCCTACTGAGGGTTGTGGCTTTTCTTTAGTTTGCACATTGTTAATACAGTTAAATTAAAAAAACTCTTCCTGCAGGCAAGTGCCCTGTAGACATTTGATTCTTGTCTGCTTAGAAAAAGTAGAAAAATTCGAATTGGCGATTTTCAGAAGACTTGAAATATCAAAAAACATGAGTCAAATTATGAAATATTACGATTGGTAATACACATGCAGTCAATGATGGTTTCAAACAATAGAGACTGACATGCTAATATTTTCTTGGCCCTTAAAAATTTTCCTGGGACCCTATACATTGGTTGCTAAGAGCCCAGCTGGTTCCTTACTTGGAATGCTTAATCTGAATCCCTGGAGAAGATGGCAACCATTTAGATCTTCAACTGAATCCATGTTCTGTTTTCTTTTTTAGAGTCCAAAGACGCTACAATATTTGAGGATGATATTATAATAAAAGCACAACCAGAAACAACGACTCCACCAGCTGCCATGAATATTTTTGAAGACCATGTTATGTTACGCAAGAGGCGAGAACTAGAAAGTCTCCCATCTTCAGCAGAAAAATCTTCACTATTTGGAGATGAGACGAACTGGTGGAAAGATGAGGATACAACTGGACAGCCAATTGTTCCTCGTGAAATGGAAAACGTTTTTGAAGATCATTTCATCATGAACAGAAAACCTGATGTGGATTCGACTGTTGCTGAGGACAACATCATGATGAAGACCAACTCGGATCCAAAGGATTTATCCATTTTTGAGGATAATGTTATGATGCGACAGGGCAATATCTTTGAAGATAATATTGCTATGAAGCAAGATGAAAAAACCCAGAATGTGTTTGAGGACGATATCATCATGAATGACAATGAAGAAGAGTTGGATCAAGGTGATAACCCTCACCCAGCTTCATCAGCAGAAATGAAGGCTGATATATTTGAAGATTTAAAGCAAGATGACAACCTGTGTTCAAATGTGTTTGAGGACAACATCATCATGAGACAAAACCAGGAAGAGATGGACCAAGGTGTTAACCCTGATCTGGCTTCACCAACAAATATGGGTGTAGATCAAGTCAATTCGGTTTACGAGGATAATATTATGATAAGAAAACGAGACGTTTCACGAAATTTGGTATCTGCAGGTGTTATCCAGGATGATATTGCAATGTGGAAGGATGTAACAACCACAATCAATGCGTCCCCTGAGAATGTTGCTGCAAGACAAAATGTCTTTGAGGATCAAGTCATGTTGAAGAACCAGCCTAATGCAGCATCTGCAAAAGCCTCAAACGTATTTGAAGATCACGTAATTATGCGCGCAGATGCTGAGACAACCACCAGATCTGTGGACATTCAGGGTGCAATTAACCCTAAAGCTTCGGTCTTCGAAGATAACATTATGATGAGGACTGATTCTAAAAATAGTGTCAATGTCGTTATTGAAGATAATTTAGTAATGCGTGAAGGTGCTGGTAGAGCTCAAGACGCAAAGAGCTCTTTTGTTACCGAAGACCATGTAATACTCCGAACATCAAATGGAAATTCTGATACAAAAGTTGGACCATCCAGTAGACCAACTAACCAACAATCACGGATAATTATTGAAGACCATTTATTACGAAAACGCCGTGCAGCAAATAGTGATGCAAAGGACTCAATCTTTGAAGATAACTTTATACTCCAATCTGACAATGCACATTTATCTTCTAGACCTGCAGCTGCACATGAGAAGAATAACAAACAATCATTTGTAGTAATTGAAGATCACCTTTTACGAAAACGACGGGCAGCAAATAGTGATGCAAAGGACTCAATCTTAGAAGATAACGTTATGCTTCAATCTGACAATACACATTCATCTCCTATAGCTGCACATGAGGAAGATAACCAACAATCATTTGTAGTTACTGAAGATCACTTTTTACGGAAACGACAGACAGCAAAGGACGGGACAAAGGACTCAATCTTAGAAGATAACGTTAAGCTTCAATCTGACAATACACATTCATCTCCTACAGATGCACATGAGAAAGGCAATAAACAATCATTGATAATTATTGAAGATCACTTGATACGGAAATAAGGGGAATCGCATAATCATGCGTTAAATCAACTCAAGTGCTATGGTAAAGACTGAATTTTAACAGATTTCAAGTATGCTTATTTATGTAGCATACCTTAATTCCGTGGGTATTATTCTTCAAATGGGAAGAAAATATGAGTTATAGTGATGAATATGTTATTTGTTTTTAGATTTATTTAGCATTGCCTAATTAAATTGTTGTCGCATTGTCTGTATGTGACCAACACAATACGTTATGGGTTAAAACAAAGACCTATACAATCATCCCCATTAACTTTAATGATAAACATAATTCGAGCTCCAGTTGTACTTTTCAAGCTGAGTTAGTTCTTCTAAACGTTGCTGACTTTACTGGGTTTACATGTCACACTTGTGGTGTCACATATACTTCCTTTTGGACAACGACCTTGAACACTTCCGGTCAAAAAGGTATGTCCACAAGGATCACCAATTTCTGAAATTAAAAAAAAATTTATCGATAGACGAACTTTGCAAAAGCCAGAATTTAATGGAAACCTTCCCGCTTTGTAAAGTAATCATGAGTCGATTTCCTTTGAATCTTACATAATATAAGCAATACTCAATAGTTTCAAAGTGCCCATGACCAGGATATGATCTAGTCATGGGCAAATCGACACCATTGTATATTGCTATGATAAGGACCATGCATGATTGATGCCTGTGATTAATCTCAGATTTCACAATCTGGTCGTCAACGATTAACTACCATATGAGAGCATTGGTTCAACTACTTGGAACTGTTTGCACCAAGTCCACATCATTATGGGGACCCCACCTACAGAAAAAAATACAAAATTAAAATTTATACAATTATAATTAAACTAAGCAACCAGCAATATATAAATGAGTGTATTAGCATAAATTACAGACTGAAAATTTTAGATATGCCATTAACAGGTATTACGTTGACTTCAAGAGGGGTTTCCTAGGGGAGATTTGGGGAGGGGTCCCAACCCAATTAAGTCCACGATACCCACTCATCTAGTTCAGTCGCTGTATGGGAGCCGCACCAGCCAACATCTCTTCAATGTAAGCGTTTAGGAAACAACAATCATAAAAGAACCTACTAAGATTAGGAACACAAGCTGCACAGCATCCACAATATCCTGCCTTAGGAACAATTTGACCGTTCGGACATGACGAAGGAGCCACACAAAACATCCTCCAACATAAGTCAGGAGGGCATGCGCCAGACACTATCGATAAGGACACGGCCAACAACAGAATCAAACCAGTCATCTTGTATTGATGTTGTCAATGTCTACATTGTTTTGTCTTAGTTCAGATCTTATCAATGGAGGATGAAATGTGAAATTCACATCTGGTGTTGGTGGTACACACAATTCCATACTTATCTAAATTTTATCTTATAAATCGACCATTTATTTAATTTTAGAAATGAGATGAATGAAATTTAATTGGGTTTACCGCCTATGTTTGTAGTGCGAAGCCAGACTTGATTGTTCTTGCACAGTCATGCATAAGTCCTTATCCCTTTATTAATATCATCCCATTCGAAACAACCGCAAAGATAAACCAGATTGAAGAGGTAGCATCTCTAAAAGAGCAAGAAAGCGTCCAACATCCTTATAGAACACACTTTATTTACACATTAACTAATTGGATGAATCGGACAGGAATTCAGCCTCCATGCTGATGAGGTGAATCCATGAAAGAGATGGGTAATCGCGTCCAATAAGCATCAAATTTGAGTTGCATCAACAATTTCATGTACTTACTAAGGTTAGGAACGCAAGCTGGACAACATCCACAGAATCCGGCATTGGGTATGATAGTACCATCTAAACATTGTCTATCCACGACACCACAGAAAATCCTTAAACAGATACTAGGATCGGGACAATTACTAGCTCCGGCTAGCGCCAGCAAAGTAATGTATATGAAAAATCGAACCATGGTTATGTGGCCGAGTCCCTTTCGTATCTGCTTAAAGAAGTGTTTTGAGGCAAGATAGGTTAGATCTGAACATTTGAGGCGTGCTTCTTATCAAAAGTCATTCTTGCTTATCATTACCCAAATATATTCTAATATTAATCCGTTGGTGATATTTCGTCAAGGAGTCGCAGAGTTAAGGCTAGTGACTGAATAAATTATCTGAATTATCGGAAATAATTTTTGTCTGACAGTTGTCATTGCATCCACAATAACTGACATTTTGTATTATAGTACCTCCAAGACACTACCTGTCTGCAGCAACACAGTAAATTGTTAAACAGAGACTTGGGTCTGGACAGTCACTAGCGTTGATAAGCGTAAGACAAGTATAGAATAATACAATACGAAACATGATGGCATAAGGTTTGACTTTCTATTGCCTTATCTTTTGGAAATCACATTCAGAACGTTTTTTTTAGTTTTTTGTATAAGAACTTACGATTGACACGGTATGCTATTCGTTGTGTGTCTAATTATATTTAAAGATAAGTGCTCGTCTTTAGGTATATACACCAGAATACAAATTTGACATGAACGTAACAGTCGTTCAGTTGATCTATATTTTTGTACTACCATCTTATCAAAAGGTCATTTTTTCTTATCAGAAGAGTTCTAAAATATTTCAGTTAACTTTGTGAAGCATACTCGTGTTCTTAAAAATGTTTGTAGTAATTTTGTTATTGACTGCCGTGGCTTCGGTTTCGGCTTCTGCTTTACAATGCCCACCAGATATATGTTGGCGTACTCTGTGTGCTGTTCCTAGTCCGTGCCCCAATGGCAACATTGTGAAACACGCTGGATTCTGTGGATGCTGCCCTGCCTGTATACCTACTTTAAGTGAGTATGATAATGAACTATTTGTTGATCTGTTTCAGCACCATGAATTGTGGTACTGAATTCAGCCATATTGCCAAGTATAGTTCTACATGCAATTTGGTACATGTAATTTCGTATGACTTATTATTAGCAGAGACGTAGCTTTTCCCATTGGCATGGCAGTACGTATAGGTTATCCTGCATGCGATTATCATGGGATCCATGTTCGAAGTTTTATTCACATACTGCTTTACTTTCGGCTCTTTTAGTCTCAATATTAAGTGTTTCAGATATCATCGCTATAAATTTAAATGATTTTTGTTAAATTCCAAAAACTTGATTTAATTTTTCAGAGATCGGTGATTTCTGTGGACATTCATTTTTACTGGGAAGTATCAAGGGTCAATGTCCTACAGGAAGTTTCTGTGATTCTAAAACCTCACTTTGTGCAGCGGTAGTGAAAGTTTAAGACTGACATCCTGATATTCTGCCATCTAATCTAAAAATAAAGAAATCATATCTGCAGTGTTATTTGTATATCTTGAATTTGATCGACTTATACCTCAAAGCTAAAACAATGATTGACAAGTGTTCCTTACAGTGCAAAATATTCCATTATTAATTGAAGTTAATACTACAAGCAGTATGTGGTTTGGCCCCACTAGGCTACCATAGTTTTCTAGATTTCTAACACTACTCAGTAGGGTGAACTGTTTTTAAACACAGCTCATCACTTAAAACGTCTAAATTAGTAGATTATTGATAGTGAGTAGATTTCAAACACTACTCAGTAGGATGAACTGTTTTTAAACACGACTCGTCACCTAAAACATCTAAATTAGTAGATTATTGATAGTGAGTAGATTTCAAACACTACTCAGTAGGGTGAACTGTTTTTAAACACAGCTCATCACTTAAAACGTCTAAATTAGAAGATTATTGATAGTGGGTAAATTTCAAACACTACTCAGTAGGGTGAACTGTTTTTTAATACAACTCATCACTTAAAACGTGTAAATTAATAGATTATTAATAGTGAGTAGATTTCAAACACTACTCAGTAGGGTGATCTGTTTTTAACCATAACTCATCACTTAAAACGTTAAATTAGTAGATTATTAATAGTGAGTAGATTTCAAACACTACTCAGTAGGGTGAACTGTTTATAAACACAACTCATCACTTAAAACATCTAAATTGGTAGATTATTAATAATGAGTAGATTTCAAACACTACTCAGTAGGGTGAACTGTTTTTAAACACAACCCATCACTTAAAACGTCGAAATGAGTAGATTATTGATAGTGAGTAGATTTCAAACACTACTCAGTAGGGTGATCTGTTTTTAAACACAACTCATCACTTAAAACGTCGAAATGAGTAGATTATTGATAGTGAGTAGATTTCAAACACTACTCAGTAGGGTGAACTGTTTTTAAACACAACTCATCACTTAAAACATCTAAATTGGTAGATTATTAATAATGAGTAGATTTCAAACACTACTCAGTAGGGTGAACTGTTTTTAAACACAACTCATCACTTAAAACATTTAAATTAGTAGATTATTAATAGTGAGTAGATTTCAAACACTACTCAGTAGGGTGAACTGTTTATAAACACAACTCATCACTTAAAACATCTAAATTGGTAGATTATTAATAATGAGTAGATTTCAAACACTACTCAGTAGGGTGAACTGTTTTTAAACACAACCCATCACTTAAAACACTTAAATTAGTAGATTATTAATAGTGAGTAGATTTCAAACATTACTCAGTAGGGTGAACTGTTTATAAACACAACTCATCACTTAAAACATCTAAATTGGTAGATTATTAATAATGAGTAGATTTCAAACACTACTCAGTAGGGTGAACTGTTTTTAAACACAACTCATCACTTAAAACACTTAAATTAGTAGATTATTAATAGTGAGTAGATTTCAAACACTACTCAGTAGGGTGAACTGTTTATAAACACAACTCATCACTTAAAACATCTAAATTGGTAGATTATTAATAATGAGTAGATTTCAAACACTACTCAGTAGGGTGAACTGTTTCTAAACACAACTCATCACTTAAAACACTTAAATTAGTAGATTATTAATAGTGAGTAGATTTCAAACACTACTCAGTAGGGTGAACTGTTTATAAACACAACTCATCACTTAAAACATCTAAATTGGTAGATTATTAATAATGAGTAGATTTCAAACACTACTCAGTAGGGTGAACTGTTTTTAAACACAACCCATCACTTAAAACGTCGAAATGAGTAGATTATTGATAGTGAGTAGATTTCAAACACTACTCAGTAGGGTGATCTGTTTTTAAACACAACCCATCACTTAAAACGTCGAAATGAGTAGATTATTGATAGTGAGTAGATTTCAAACACTACTCAGTAGGGTGAACTGTTTTTAAACACAACCCATCACTTAAAACGTCGAAATGAGTAGATTATTGATAGTGAGTAGATTTCAAACACTACTCAGTAGGGTGATCTGTTTTTAAACACAACCCATCACTTAAAACGTCGAAATTAGTAGATTATTGATAGTGAGTAGATTTCAAACAGTACTCAGTAGGGTGATCTGTTTTTAAACACAACCCATCACTTAAAACATCTAAATTAGTAGATTATTAATGGTGAGTAGATTTCAAATATTATTTAGTAATTAACCTGGTTAATTTAGTTGTTATTGAATTAATCAGTTAATATTTGTCTTATATGTGTATTTGATTTTTAAAGAGATACTACCTCTTAAAAACATAAAATTAAACTTCTCAAACATGGCCAATATATATTCAACATATTCAATATAATACTACCCAATGTAAATAATAATGAGGACGAACCTTAAGCATGTTTACTTTGTTATGATATGGAATCAGTGCTGGTAACAATCCTATCCTTAGATTGTTCCGGGTAATTTTATAATAACATCCGATGTAAAGTATTCCTCCTCATCCCGCTCCTCTATACTTTCCTCATTCCGGCCCTCTATACCTTCCTCATCCCGCTCCTCCTCATCCTGCTCCCCCTTCTATATCTTCCTCATCCCGACCTCTATACCTCCCTCCCCCATACCTTCCTCATCCCGCTCCTCCCTCTATACCTTCCTCATCCTGCTACTCCCACTATACCTTGCTCACCCCGCTCGTCCCTCTATACCTTCCTCCTCCCTCTATACATTCCTCACCACGCTCCTCTATACCTTGCTTCCTCCTCCCGCTTCTCTATACCTTCCTTATACAACCTTGTTTGAATTTAGATGTCATGAGGTTAAAGTGGAAGAAATACAAGATTTAGAGTTGAATACCTGTTGCAGTTTCCCACTTCAGGTTCTTTTTCCTTTTTGAGACCATTAATTAATGTGCCTTAATGGATTTTTTTTTATTGCAGTCGTTAGCTCAATGTTGTGTGGATAGCGAAGGACATAATATTCCTTTTATGTAATTGAACATAAAATACTTTCATAAACATAAATTTTTAATATATCTCTCATATAGTATTTACAAGGCACTCTCTGCACAAAAAAAAAATCTATATTTGGATTCATTTATTCCTCTTTCCTTCCACACTTGAAAAATCTTCTCATCAATTTTCGAGATCTTCTAATGAATCTTGCAAACAAAGTCTTGTTATGAGACACACCTAAAAAGAAATTATAAAAACCAATATGAATTATCCATAATAATATAATTTCACCTTATCATTAGACGGCTATTTTTACGATGTCAGCTGTAAACAGTATATATAGCAACAGAACGATTCAAAGCTGAGAATTAAGCTTACTTACCAGTTACAGCAGCTTCAATTTCTAATGATGTGGATTGGCTAGATGCCATTTTACTTTTCTTTTGAGCCTCAAATATGTCTCTTCTACTCTGTCTTGGATTGTAGAATCTATCCTGTCTAATACTGTCCCTGCTAGTATCTCTCTTGATGGTAACTGGCTTATATCCTATTGAATCATCATTCTTGTAAGTGGATTCGGAAACTCTAACTACTGTGATCTGATGCCGATTTTGCTCATTTACTGGCCAGCCCTGTTGATGAAGACTGTTGATGGCAGCTTTATGAGGTTTAGTTTTCTTTGATGATTTTTCTGAAATGATCATTATGAAATAATAATATAATTCAAATTTGATAGACATTGTAACCGCCATTTGTATATTGTCCTCTGACTCATTTTTTGGTTGTTAATAATTCGGGGAAATACAGCTTTTGTATCGGCTTTTTCCTCTAGTGGTTTTAAAACTATTTTGTCTGAATTGACCTCATCATTAACAACTTCTATAAATAAAAACGTTCAATCGATTAGCACACAGAACAAGAAAAGGAAATGATGAAATGATGATCTCAGTTTTATCGGATCCTCTCAACCAGGTGGTTCAAAAAGATGATGTAGCTACACAACTCCCAAACCTGCTCATAGAAAGACAATTAACTATCTTGATTCACCTGTCCAAAAGACCAGATGATTCGTAATATAATGGTTTCCGTGATAAAGGTCCAACGTTTCTTTGGATGATAATGAAAAAAAAATGTAAAGAAAAATATAATATAGGACCTACCATGGGATTTAGTAGCTACATCATTAAAGGTCTTGTCAATTTCATTATCACTGTAATTTATATCAGCCTGTCTTGGTATATTTATAATACATTTTATTTCCTCTGATGTTCTGCTGAAATCTTCAAGTAAATTGGGTTTTTCAGCAGGAGGGTCAACTGAATTTATGGTTTTCATTCCCATGGTATACCAGTTTTTAGCCAGAAGACTCTTCTTTAACTGTTCCTTGTCAACCTTTCCTGAAAAAGGATAATTATAAGATTAACGATGTATAATATAAAAGTCGATTGCGGGTACATTATTCTCTTGGCTTTGAAACCCGGAGAAATTTTAGGCGATTACAAATCATGATACCTGCATGGTTCGTGAGGCGTATAGATTTGTCATTGCAATGACCCATAATGTTTTACCATACCCCATTAGAAATAGCCTTACCCTTTTGATAAGCTACTTCTTCTCGTGGCTTATTTCCTCCAACCATATTCAAAACATGTTCAATGTAGCTTTTATTTTTCAACTCCTCTTGTTGTTCGTTAAGCTGGTTAAGCTGTCCAATGCGTTGTTGAACTGCTGAAATCTGGACATTTTCCATGGATTTTGCTTCAGATTCACGTTTGTCTCCTTTAGCTGCAAGTCCTGGCAGTTTGATGTTAGGTGCAGCATACCATCCATTTGCTAGAAGATTCTCTCTAAGTTTAAGTTTGTCCATTGGCTCTACAAATTAACAGAACAATCATAATTATATCTTGTACAACTAAAATTGTAAGAAATTCTACTTCTGGTATTAATATAACATTTTCTTCAGGAAAGAAGTAATTTTGGAAAGGCTATTTTTCGAACATTTGGATTTAGGCGTCAGGGCAAAGTGAGCCAGTGAACTAGATTTGGTTGACCACAAAAAAACTGCCATGATGGATACGTTAATTTATTTGGGAGCCACGTGAATATTTTACATTGTAATGTCAGAGCACAGATGATTGACTATGTATGCAACCCCCAAAAAATCAATCCTTACCTTGATTTGGATTAGCTTGAAAAGAACTTTTCTTTGAAGAAAACATATCCAAAAGCTTTTCTACATCCTTATTTACAGCAGTAGGAACAGCATATTTCATGGTTTGGATGGTTTGGTTTCTCTTATCTTCAAAGTCTTTAAACCATCTATCAAGTTTTGTTATCTTGTCAGTATCCTCTAATAAGGTATCGGCGACTGAATTTCCATCCGATGCTGTGGCATCTTTTCCTAACCATCCTAGTTTCAGCAAATTCTCCTGGAATTTTACCATTTCTACTGATCCTAGAATATAATATTTAACAAGCGATGAATAAAGTAGCCATCGGTTATAACAACACAGAAAATGGCCCAACTTTGTTTTGTACCAGGTTATCCAAAGCTCGATCATCTATCCTTTGGATGAAAACTAATTCTACTGAGTTGCCATAGCTCATGACCTGCGAACCCTCGATAGAGTATAGTCCATAATTATCATCTTATGAACTAACCCGCAATTGCATCCAAAGTGATGTCCAGATGGATAGAATTGGAATCAAATCTTACCCCGGCATTTACCAGATTTCTTGGGTTTTTTCTGTGAAGCCATCAGGTCCAGAAGTTTTTCAACATCTCCTTTGGGCTCTTGCATGTTGTCTAGTTGGTGGCTTTCATTGCAATTAGCATTCATTCCAAAGTCCAATTTCCCCTCCTCTCTTCTCTGGCTCTGGTTGGATGGATGTACACTTGCTCCAAATATATCAAGCCTTTCTGCAGAAACAACAAACCATCCATGTTTCAGCAAATTTTCCCGAACGTTTGTTCCATCAACCATTACTGAAAAACACAGCAATTTATTAACTATGAATTTAGATTATTCAATGAAAGCTGTGGATTTTTGCTCCCAGTAACTTTGATAATGACTGGAGCGCTGAGGAGAGCTGACCTATCGATGGTAGCTTGTGGCTCAACTACTTAACAGTTCTTGGACTACTTCGAAATATTTACCTTTATCTAGTTGAGGAACCCGTTTCTTTATGGGCATCATCGTCAATATTTCTTCAAGATATTTAACTTTGCCATCTTTAATCTCGTCAAATCCGCTGACTGGTTTCAACTTCCTGCTTTCGAAATCAGCAAGCCATTTGTCTATGTTGTTTGTAGAAGCAGCACCCATTTCACCGTGGGTCACCACACCTCTTACCCACCCATTCTTCAATAAATATTCATGAATTTGTTCCATGATTATCGAATCTAAAAAAAAGAAAATATACAGATAAAAAATTGTAACTTCGAAATTAAAAAGGGTCGCATAATACACTTTATTTTGTCCGAAAAGTTTCTCAAGAAAGTTGGTTTTTAGTTTTGTATATTTCCTGACCATGGATATTTCAAAATCAACACATTTCTGTAATTTCGTCGATTGTTAATACTTTGAAGACAAGAAGCAGAAGAAAATTTAAAGTGAAAAATGAATTGTTTTTGCTCTAGAATTTGGAGGAGTGAACATTAAGGTGAACACCAACACCAAACAAACCAAACTCTCCCCACTTACCTATTTTTAATCTAATTGAACTCGTTTGCACAATGCAATTTAGAAAAACTTTGTAAATTGCAGAGAATTGACCAAACACGTCTTGATTTAGATATTTCAACGAAATGTCTAACTATGCGCTATTATGACGTCATAATGTACAGACGTTAATAATTGTTGGAATTGTTCTCGTTAACAACCCACCCCGCCATTTTCTAGAAATAATATAATATTGTTTTTAAGATATTGAAAACTCTATAACAGACTTATCCCTTTAACTCTGCTTGATGCTAATCCTGTTATTAAAGCTATCATGTGTGAACAATTTAATTTAGACCTTGTAACTCTCTCCGCTGTGAGCTTGCACAAAGTGCGATAGCGCATAATCATATGACCAATGTTGTTTCAGTGCGTTTATTGATCAAATCTTTCCCAATCGATCCATGAAATCCAGTATCCAAGGACTAAGATTAAGGAATCATTGTTATCATATTGTAAGGAAATGTACATACATGTATATCATGAAATAGATAGATTTCAACCTATACCTTCCTCATCCCGCTCCTCCCTCTTTACCTTCCTCATCCCGCTCCTCTATACCTTCCTCCTCCCGCTCCTCTATACCTTCCTCATCCCACTCCTCCCTCTATACTTTCCTCCTCTCGCTCCTCTTTACCTTCTTCATCCCGCCCTTAATACCTTCCTCATCCCGCTCCTTTATAACTTCCTCCTCCCCCTCCTCTATACCTTCCTCCTCCCACTCCTCCCTCTATACTTTCCTCCTCTCGCTCCTCTTTGCCTTCCTCATCCCGCTCCTCTATACCTTCCTCCTCCCGCTCCTCTATACCTTCCTCCTCCCCCTCCTCTATACCTTCCTCATCCCACTCCTCCCTCTATACTTTCCTCCTCTCGCTCCTCTTTACCTTCTTCATCCCACCCTTAATACCTTCCTCATCCCGCTCCTTTATAACTTCCTCCTCCCCCTCCTCTATACCTTCCTCCTCCTGCTCCACTATACCTTCCTCATCCCGCTCCTCCCTCTATACCTTCCTCCTCCCGCTCCTCTTTACCTTCTTCATCCCGTCCTTAATACCTTCCTCATCCCGCTCGTCCCTCTATACCTTCCTCACGCCGCTCTTCTATACCTTTCTCATCCCGCTCCTCTATAAGGAAAAGGAAAACTTTTATTCAGTACTCTGTGGCCTCAAGCCTATAGTACAATAAATATAATTATAATTTATAATATATATAAGAAAATATCCATCATTATGTACAATTTGATTAACATATATACATTCCTATATTACGTAAACCAAATTGATATCAATATTATAGTCTTGTCATATTTCGAGCATTTCAGCTCTAACTGCCAATCCTTTTTTAATAAAAATTGCCAGATTTCTAATAGTTACATTAGATTCACTTTGAAATAACGGCGTTCATATTACAAAGTTCACATATTCGTTCATTTCGAGGTATTTTATT
>NW_008709259.1:1664265-1665075 GCF_000327385.1 Lottia gigantea
TACATAGAATTTTCTAAATAAAAATGCTCAAAAGTAGCAAAATGAACAGTAGACATTTGAAATTCATTTAAGTTTTGAAAAATTTTTTTTATTAATTACTAAATTTTGATGACCTTGTTTATTTTCTTAGATTGAAACCTAAAAATAAGTTTTTGAAAAAGAATTTTTTTTTTTATTAATTACTAAATTTTGATGACCTTGTTTATTTTCTTAGATTGAAACCTAAAAATAAGTTTTGAAAAAATTTTTTTTATTAATTACTAAATTTTGATGACCTTGTTTATTTTCTTAGATTGAAACCTAAAAATAAGTTTTTGAAAAAGAATTTTTTTTTTTATTAATTACTAAATTTTTATGACCTTGTTTATTTTCTTAGATTGAAACCTAAAAATAAGTTTTGAAAAAATTTTTTTTATTAATTACTAAATTTTGATGACCTTGTTTATTTTCTTAGATTGAAACCTAAAAATAAGTTTTTGAAAAAGAATTTTTTTTTTTACTAATTACTAAATTTTGATGACCTTGTTTATTTTCATAGATTGAAACCCAAAAATTAGATTTTAAAGATAAAGCCCAGTCTAAATGCGGGTCTATGGATAATGCTACCCACAAAGCCGCAGGTGGCGATAAAAAGGTACAAGTTAGTTAAGCAAGAATTAACATAGAATTTTTCTAAATAAAAATGCTCAAAAGTAGCAAAATGAACAGTAGACATTTGAAATTCATTTAAGTTTTGAAAAATTTTTTTTATTAATTACTAAATTTTGATGACCTTGTTTATTTTCTTAGATTGAACCTAAAAATAAGTTT
>NW_008709259.1:1718412-1719369 GCF_000327385.1 Lottia gigantea
GAATTGTCCACAAACACATTTACAGTACAGAATTTTCCACAAACACATTTACAGTAAAAATTGTCAACAAACCCATTTACAGTACAGATTGTCCACAAACACATTTGCAGTACAGATTGTACACAAACACATTTACAGTACAAATTTTCAACAAACCCATTTACAGTACAGATTGTCAACAAACCAATTTACAGTACAGATTGTCGACAAACACATTTACAGTACAGATTGTCAACAAACCCATTTACAATACAGATTGTCCACGAACCCATCTACATTACAGATTGTCTACGAACCCATCAGCACTACAGATTGTCTCTGAATCTATCAACACTACAGATTGTTTCTGAACCCATAATCACTACAGATTGTCTCTGAACCCATAAACACTACAGATTGTCTCTGAACCCATCTACACTACAGATTGTCTCTGAACCCATCTACACTTCAGATTGTCTCTGAACCCATCAACACTATAGATTGTCTCTGAACCCATAAACACTACAGATTGTCCCTGAACCCATAAACACTACAGATTGTCCCTGAACCCATAAACACTACAGATTGTCTCTGAACCCATCAACACTATAGATTGTCTCTGAACCCATCAACACTACAGATTGTCCCTGAACCCATAAACACTACAGATTGTCTCTGAACCCATCAACACTATAGATTGTCTCTGAACCCATCTACACTTCAGATTGTCTCTGAACCCATCAACACTATAGATTGTCTCTGAACCCATCAACACTATAGATTGTCTCGAACCCATAAACACTACAGATTGTCTCTGAACCCATCAACACTCTAGATTGTCTCTGAACCCATCTACACTACAGATTGTCTCTGAACCCATCTACACTTCAGATTGTCTCTGAACCCATCAACACTATAGATTGTCTCTGAACCCATAAACACTACAGATTGTCCCTGAACCCATAAACACTACAGATG
>NW_008709259.1:1739144-1740130 GCF_000327385.1 Lottia gigantea
GAAAAGCCTGACTCTGTAAAGTATAATTAGTTATCAGAGGTGAAGAAACCCGAGTCTGTAAAGTATAATTAGTTATCAGAGGTGAAGTTATCAGAGGTGAAGAAACCCGAGTCTGTAAAGTATAATAAGTTCTCATGAGTGAAAAGCCCGACTCTGTAAAGTATAATTAGTTATCAGAGGTAAAGAAACCTGAGTCTGTAAAGTATAATACGTTATCATGAGTGAAAAGCCCGACTCTGTAAAGTATAATTAGTTATCAGGGGTGAAGAAACACCCGAGTCTGTAAAGTATAATAAGTTCTCATGAGTAAAAATTCCGACTCTGTAAAGTATAATTAGTTATCAGGGGTGAAGAAACCCGAGTCTGTAAAGTATAATTAGTTATCATTGGTTGAAAAGCCTGACTCTGTAAAGTATAATTAGTTATCAGAGGTGAAGTTATCAGAGGTGAAGAAACCCAAGTCTGTAAAGTATAATCAGCCTGACTCTGTAAAGTATAGTTAATAATCACAGAGAGCAAACCTCTGTAAGGTATAGTTAATAATCACAGAGAGCAAACCTCTGTAAGGTATAGTTAGTTATCATTCGTTTAAAAGACTGACTCTGAAAAGTTAATATCCACAGAAACAAAGCTCTGTAAAATTTGTTAAAAATCAAATAAAGCAAAGCTCTGTAAAGTATAGTTAATAATCACAGAGAGTAAACCTCTGTAAGGTATAGTTAGTTATCATTTGTTGATATAATACGATACTTGTTCAAATGGAGAATATCGTGAAAAAAAAACTAACGCAACCACCCATCAGAAACCTTTTCCCTCTCAAATTAACCTAATCGAATCGAATCATAAGCTTGAAAATCAATGCCACTATCACTATCGGAGTTCCTTCCCCTATACCGAATTCAGAAATGGTAAATTATGTTTGCGGACACTGGGCAAATGTTAAAACATTTACATCTTCGTACATTACTAATCAACAATACGTCGGC
>NW_008709259.1:1755641-1757988 GCF_000327385.1 Lottia gigantea
TGTGATTCTGTAAAGTGTTTGCCACATGGTTATCAAAAGAAATGTCACGTTCTTCGATTATTGGGTTAACAAATTTTTGAAGTATGAGAACCACTCTTCGTCATCAATGTTTTGATTTGTGGATTTTGATGGGTTCATAAACCGTTTCAAGGTGGACCAGAATTCTTTGGAGTCCTTGCGTTCACAAGCACCTAAAAGTTCGGTTTGTATATTTTCCATATGTCGTTGTTTTTTCACATCACACATAGTTTTAAAGATTTTTTTGGTATCAATATATTGTTCAAGATCACTAGTTGAATTTGTCACACGAAATGATTTTAATTCTGTGTTTTTTTTTGGTATGTTGTTGCCTTAACTCATCATCGAACCACGGCTGGGATTTCTTGCGTTGGTTCCTATTAACGACGTACATCCCTGAAGCCCGTCCAACTTCCTGTAGGATTGCATTTAATTTTGAAACAGCCCCGTCAATATCAGTGTTGATTACTCCATAGAGATCTAGCAGCCGGGCCTCGACATCTGGCGATTGCATCTTTTGACAAAAATCGACAGTATTTTAGGCTTTCCACCTATAGCGCATTGTCTTGGCAGCTAGTTTCGCCGAATGAAATTGAACATGATATTGGAAAATGTTTGGAAATATCCGTATCCAGAACTGTGAAGTTGGAAACATCACTTAGCATCCTTGGTTTCACTAACGCCAAATCGATCACACTAGCCCCAGTGCTGCTCACGTATGTATAATTGCCCAACGGATCGCCTGGTGTGCGACCATTTAAAATAATGAAATCGTTATCACAGCACAGTTCAATAAGTTGATTCCCAAATGTGTTGGTTTGATTGTCTTTACTATTTCGTTGAACGGGCGTTGCTTCATTTACACTGGATTCGTAAAACGATTGTAAGAAAGGATTATGCTTTGTTTTGGCTTCCTCTACAAAATCTTGTTTTCTTCCTATTCTAGAGTTGAGGTCACCCAATATTATTACGTCGTCGCTTGGGTACATGTTTTCGATTTCGTACAGAGCACATCCAAGTAATCTAACACCACAATTCACATTTTTGTCGTTGTAGAAAATTGATCCTTCTGGGGGAATGTACACAATACCAACAATTAAGTTTTTGGGACGACCAAATTTCTTGAGTCCCAGGCGTATCCAAATCATCTCCTCATAATCAGTCTTGAATACAATCCTTTCAGTTAAACTCGCTAAGTTTTTCTTTACAAGAAGTACAACACTATCGGACGCTTTAAATTGTTCACATTTTCTAATAGTTTCAAACACTCTAAAATTCTCAAAATCATCTTCGAAGTTACCCTCGGATTTCTGAAATGTTTCCACAAAACCAACGATGTCACAGTTGATAATAAGTTCCGAAATAGTTTCATAATTGTGCACAGCTTACTCCGTAATCCTTCAATGTTCCATAATATACACTTCAAATTTTCTGTTAATACAACGGACTGATTGAGCGTTGCATTAATTGTCTGCTATATTCTGGGCTGATTTATTTTAACTATTTGGCAAGAGTCGAGATCATAGGTGAATCTGTCGTTACCAATAACCAGTTTGTCGTGATTTAGAAAAGCCCTCACTTCAGTATTGGCTTCTTTCGCTTCAATAAGTTTCGGAATGAGCGCTTTTCTTCTCATGCGTACCAAGAGGGTGTAGTCTTCACTGATTGAAAGCTGATCACCTGGCCTTTTATCAATTTGATTATTCTGAATAGATTTCAAATAAGCTCTTGAACACTTTAATATATAATCTCTGTCCTTTAGTCTATTGAACATAATTAACACTGGCCTAGGTCTTGTTGAATCTGATTTTTTCTTTCCAAGTCTATAACATCGCTCAATCCCAATTTCACGTTCTGAGTCTGTCCCGGCAATTTTGAATTCACCTGATAATATATCTCTAACTAACCTCTCACAATCTTCATATCTTTCACTTGGTGTCTCTTTCAGTCCATATAATATGATATTCTTCTGTTTTGTATAATTTTCATTGACGTCTAACTTCGATTTCAATTCATTGTTACCTTTTTTCAAACATCTCACGTCCTCTTGTATCTTTATTACTTCATCCTTGATGTTGAGTTCTTGGACCTCAATCTTTAAGTCTTTTCCTTCAGTTCTCAAACTCGCAATATCTGATCTTAAGGATTGTACCAAAATAGTGAGCTCTGTAACACTTTCATACCTTCCTCATCCTCTATATCTTCTTCATCCTGCTCCTTTATACCTTCCTCATCCCGCTCCTCAATACCTTCCTCATCCTGCTCCTCCCTCTATACCTTCATCCTCCCGCTCCTCTATACCTTCCTCATCCCGCTCCTCTATACCTTC
>NW_008709259.1:1758038-1807128 GCF_000327385.1 Lottia gigantea
GTTAATAATTGTTGGAATTGTTCTCGTTAACAACCCACCCCACCATTTTCTAGAAATATTATAATATTGTTTTTAAGATATTGAAAACTCTATAACAGACTTATCCCTTTAACTCTGCTTGATGCTAATCTTTTCATCAAAGCTATCATGTGTGAAGAATTTAATTTAGACCCTGTAACTCACAAAGTGCGATAGCGCATAATCGTATGATCAATTGCGTTTCATTGCATTTATTGATCAAATCGTTCCCAATCGATCCATGAAATCCAGTATCCAAGGACTAAGAATAAGGAATCATTGTTATCATATTGTAAGGAAATGTACATACATGTATATCATGAAATAGAGCTTCATTTCAGCCTATACCTTCCTCATCCCGCTCCTCCCTCTTTACCTTCCTCATCCCGCTCCTCTATACCTTCCTCCTCCCGCTCCTCTATACCTTCCTCATCCCACTCCTCCCTCTATACTTTCCTCCTCTCGCTCCTCTTTACCTTCTTCATCCTGCCCTTAATACCTTCCTCATCCCGCTCCTTTATACCTTCCTCATCCCGCTCCTCTATACCTATCTCCTCCCACTACTCTATACCTTTCTTCATCCTGCTCCTTTATACCTTCCTCATCCTGCTCCTCTTTACCTTCCTCATCCCGCTCCTCCCTCTATACCTTCCTTGTCCCGCCCCTCAATATCTTCCTCATCCCGGCTCTCTATACCTTCCTCCTTTCGCTCCTCCCCCTATACCTTCCTCATCCCGCTCCTCCCTCTATACCTTCATCATCCTGCTCCTCCCTCTAAACCTCCCTCCTCCTGCTCCTTTATACCTTCCTTATCCCGCTCCTCTATACCTTCTTCATCCCGCTTCTCTATACCTTCCTCATCCTGCTCCTTTATACATTCCTCATATCGCTCCTAAATACCTTCCTCATCCCGCTCATTTATACTTTCCTTATCCTGCTCCTCTTTACCTTCCTCAACCCGCGCAACTCCCTCTATACCTTCCTCCTTCCACTCCCTCCATACCTTGCTCCTCTCGCTCCTCCCCCTATACCTTCCTCCTCCCACTCCTCTTTACCTTCCTCATCCCGCCCCTTAATACCTTCCTCATTCCGCTCCTCTATACTTTCCTCATCCTTGTGATTTTAGATCTGTCAACGTTCATTATTCCGATTTTGCGGCCATAATGACTACTTATGAAGTTATTCGAATCATTATTGCCAGGATTGAAATGTTTCAAAAGTTTCTGCAATGAAGTATTAGTGGGAAGAAATACAAGTTTTAGAGTGGAATACCTGTTGCAGGTTCCCACTTAAGGTCCCTTTTCCCTTTTGAGACCATCAATTAATGTGTCTTAATGGATTTTTTTTTGCAGCCTGTGAGTTCAATGTTGTGTGGATACTGAAAAACGTATTCCCTTTATGTTATTCAATATAAAATACTTTCATAAACATAAATTTTTAATATATCTCTCATATAGTATATACAAGGCACTTTCTGCACACAAAAAAATCTATATTTGGACTCATTTATTCCTCTTTTCTTCCACACTTGAAAAATCTTCCCATCAATTTTCTAGATCTTCGAATGAATCTTGCAAACAAAGTCTTCTTATGAGACACACCTAAAAAAAAATTATAAAAATCAATATGAATTATCCATAATAATATAATTTCACCTTATTATTAGACGGCTATTTTTACGATGTCAGCGGAAGCAATATATATAACAACAGATAGGAGAACGATTCAAATCTGAGAATAGACACAATAAGCTGGCTTACCAGTAACAGGAGCTTCTCTTTCTAATGATGTGATTTTGCTTTTCTTTTGGGCTTCAAATATGTCTCTTCTACTCTGTCTTGGATTGTAGAATCTATCCTGTTTAATACTATCCCTGCTAGTATCTCTCTTGATGGTAACTGGCTTATATGCTGTTGAATCGTCATTCTTGTAAGTGGATTCTGGAACTCTAACCACTGTGGTCTGATGCCGATTTTTCTCATTTACTGGCCAGCTCTGTTGTTGAAGACTGTTGATGGTTGCTTTATGGTGTCTGGTTTTCTTTGATGATTTTTCTGAAATGATCATTATGAAATAATTATATTATTCAAATTTGATAGACATTGAAAAAAAAACTGACTTGATTGAGATTTTATTTGACACGAGTTTCGGAAAGAATCCATCATCAGAAAAATATATTATAGAACCTACCATGGGATTTAGTAGCTACATCATTAAAG
Source organism: Lottia gigantea (assembly GCF_000327385.1). Classification (NCBI taxonomy): domain Eukaryota; kingdom Metazoa; phylum Mollusca; class Gastropoda; family Lottiidae; genus Lottia; species Lottia gigantea. The sequence goes on from NW_008709259.1 coordinate 1,760,276, forward strand.
TTCTTGTCAATTTCATTATCACTGTAATTTATATCAGCCTGTCTTGGTGTATTTATAATACATTTTATTTCCTCTGATGTTCTGCTGAAATCTTCAAGTAAATTTGGTTTTTCAGCAGAGAGGTCAATAGAACTCATGGTTTTCATTCCCATGGTATACCAGTTTTTAGTCAGAAGACTCTTCTTTAACTGTTCCTTGTCAACCTTTCCTGAAAAAGTATAATTATAAGATTAACGATGTATAATATAAAAGTCGATAGCGGGTATATTATTCTCTTGGCTTCGCAATCCGGAGAAATGTAAGCAATTACAAATCATGATACCTGCATGGTTCGTTAGGCGTATAGATTTGACATTGTAATTTCAAATTATTTCGAGATGCGGATAAGGACACATTATGTTTTATCATACTCATTAGAAATAGTTTTACCCTTTTGATTAGCTACTTCTTCTTGTGGCTTCTTTCCTCCAACCATGTTCAAAACATGTTCAATGTAACTTTTATTTGTAAACTCCTCCTGGTGCTCGTTTAACTGGCCAATGCGTTGTTGAACTGCTTTAATCTGGACATTTTCCGTGGATTTTGCTTCAGATTCACGTTTGTCCAGGGCATCTGCATTAGCTGCAAGTCCTGGCAGTTTGTTGTTAGGTGCAGCATACCATCCATTTGCTAGAAGACTCTCTCTAAATTTCAATTTGTCCAGTGGCTCTACAAATTAACAGAACAATCATAATCATATCTTGTACAACTAAAATAGTAAGAATTCATAGTTCTGGTATCCATATAACATTTTCTTCAGGAAAGAAGTAATTTTGGAAAGGCTATTTTTCGAACATTTGGATTTAGGCGTCAGGGCAAAGTGAGCAAGTGAACTAGATTGTGATTGACCACATGATGAATACGTTAATTCATTTGGGACCCACGTGAATATTTTACAGTGTAATGTCAGAGCACAGATGATTGACTATGTATGCAACCCCCAAAAATTCCATCCTTACCATGATTTGGATAAGCTTGAAGAGAACTTTTCTTTGAAGAAAACATATCCAAAAGCTTTTCTATATCCTTATTTACAGCAGTAGGAACAGCATATTTCATGGTTTGGATGGTTTGGTTTCTCTTATCTTCAAAGTCTTTAAACCATCTATCAAGTTTTGTTATCTTGTCAGTATCCTCTAATGACGTATCAGCGACCGAATTTCCATCCGATGCTGCAGCATCCTTTTTTAACCACCCTAGTTTCAGCAATTTCTCCTGGAATTTTACCATTTCTTCTGATCCTAGAATACAATATTTAACAAGCGATGAATAAAGTAGCCATCGGTTATAACAACACAGAAAATGGCCCAACTTTGTTTTGTACCAGGTTATCCGAAGCATGATCATCTATCCTTTGGATGAAAACTAATTCTACTGAGTTGCCATAGCTCATGATCTGCGAACCCTCGATAGAGTATAGTCCATAATTATCATCTTATGAACTAACCCGCAATTGCATCTAAAGTGATGTCCAGATGGATATATTGGAATCAAATCTTACCCCGGCATTTACCAGATTTCTTGGGTTTTTTCTGTGAAGCCATCAGGTCCAGAAGTTTTTCAACATCTCCTTTGGGCTCTTGCATGTTGTCTAGTTGGTGGCTTTCATTGCAATTAGCATTCATTCCAAAGCCCAATTTCCCCTCCTCTCTTCTCTGGCTCTGATTGGATGGATGTACACTTGCTCCAAATATATCGAGCCTTTCTGCAGAAACAACAAACCATCCATGTTTCAGCAAATTTTCACGAACGTTTGTTCCATCAACCATTACTGAAAAACACAGCAATTTATTAACTATGAATTTAGATTATTCAATGAAAGCTGTGGATTTTTGCTCCCAGTACCTTTGACAGTGACTGGAGCGTTGAGGAGAGATGACCTATCGATGGTAGCTTGTGGCTCAACTACTTAACAGTTCTTGGACTACTTCGAAATATTTACCTTTATCTAGTTGGCGAGCCCGTTTCTTTATGGGCATCATCGTCAATATTTCTTCAAGATATTTAACTTTGCCATCTTTAATCTCGTCAAATCCACTGACTGGTTTCAACTTCCTGCTTTCGAAATCAGCAAACCATTTGTCTATGTTGTTTGTAGAAGCAGCAGTCATTTCACCGTGGGTCACCACACCTCTTACCCACCCATTCTTCAATAAATATTCATGAATTTGTTCCATGATTATCGAATCTAAAAAAAAAAAATACACAGATAAAAAAATTCTAATTTCGAAGTTAACAAGGGTCGGATAATACACTTTATTTTGTCCGAAAAGTTTTCAAGAAAGTTGGGTTTTAGTTTTGTATATTTCCTGACCCTGAATATTTCAAAATCAACACATTTCTGTAATTTCGTCGATTGTCAATACTTTGAAGACAACAATTAACACAGAAGAAAATTTAAAGTGAAAAATGAATTGTTTTTGCTCTGGAATTTGGAGGAGTGAACATTAAGGTGAACACCAACACCAAACAAACCAAACTCTCTCCACTTACCTATTTTTAATCTAAATGAACTCGTTTGCACAATGCAATTTAGAAAAACTTTTGTAAATTGCAGAGAATTGACCAAACACGTCTTGATTTAGATATTGCAACGAAATGTCTAACTATGCGCTATTATGACGTCATAATGTACAGACGTTAATAATTGTTGGAATTATTCTCGTTAACAACCCACCCCGCCATTTTCTAGAAATATTATAATATTGTTTTTAAGATATTGAAAACTCTATAACAGACTTATCCCTTTAACTCTGCTTGATGCTAATCTTGTCATTAAAGCTATCATGTGTGAAAAATTTGATTTAGACCATGTAACTTACTCTGCTGCGAGCTGGCACAAAGTGCGATAGCGCATAATCATATGTCCAATGTTGTTTCATTGTGTTTATTGATCAAATCTTTCCCAATCGATCCATGAAATCCAGTATCCAAGGACTAAGAATAAGGAATCATTGTTATCATATTGTAAGGAAATGTACATACATGTATATCATGAAATAGAGCGTCATATCAGATTGGCACCAAATGATTTACAGCGGCTCCTGTTAAACAGTCATCGGAGAATTGATAAATGGATATCACAGGAAACATGGTTGCTTTTAGAGTTGCATGAGTCAGAAAATGCCATCTTTTGTGAAAACAATCAAAATAAAAACCTTTCCATCTCAAAACAAATATCTATTAATATTTGATAAAGTACAGGTATGTGTAAAAGTATGTACTGAACGTTGATGTGAATGATTGCTGTAACAATACAACAAAAGCACTCGTTCAAGAATCCAGTTTACTTACCAGGTAACACTTTCGATTACGATGAATAACTTGTAAATGTTGTAGACAACTAACGCTACACGTCTAAATATTTCTATTACTTAGAAATGACGCTACGGTACGGTATTGTAACGTCATAATCGAAACCGCACTCCGTAATGCATATTAAAATCTACAGACACCATATTAGTTGTGATTAAAATTAAGAATTAAAATTTCTAAAGGTCAAATTCTAAGATAGAGCACAGTATCATTATGCGATAGAATCTATAGAAACCCGACTGCAAACTAATGCGATCATAAAGTTGACCGCTGTTGTTATCAGTGGCGTCGCGAGTGGATTTGCCCCCCTTCCCCCAATTGTATCCCACTTCATTTATAACAAATTTTAAAAGATCATTTCTTTAAAGCTTTTGCCCAAATATATGTGCCAGAATGCACCATAAATTTCAATATTTTCTTGTGGAAGTACTCTCTCAGACGCTGCGTGGGAGGATTACACCTATAGCTCTTCTACTGAGCTAAGCATTTTGAATTTAAACCTCGACAGAATCCTCCTTCTTTTTACACGCAACACCAGCCACTACTAAATAGGATGGGTCAACATGCTACGATACAATCAGATCAATTTATGCACGAGTAAACAAATCAGCCAAGATTTGTAATATTTGTCCAAAGGTTCGATATTACAACTATAATAATTCTGGACACATATGGTTTTGAAGGCTCAAAATTCAACAATGAGCTGTGAACACTATTACTGATTAGTTTAGGTTAAAAAAACTCCTGTGTCTGACTAAAGTACGATTGTTCAAACTGGTAAAACTGGTAATACAAAAAACTTTATACGAAAATAGTTTTATTGATGTGTGTGAATATGATACATATACAGAACATGAAGAATGAAAATCTTGTTGCTTACAATTTTATACAGGTTGACTATGGATGAACTAATATGTATTAATTTCACTGGCATTGTTTTAGGTTCACAAAGGTATCTTCTTCTTACAGATACTATCAATTATGACTACTTAATTTGGTTGAATTGAACAGTCATGTCTGACTGAAGCTCCAAAATAACAACTGTAGGACTGCATCCTTGAAATAAGTTCTACATACATTCAGTAAAGTCACTCAATAAAAATAATATATCCATAAATGTGTCACAAAAAAGACCTAAAAGAACCTATTCATCTTGAATGTGTTGAAATGGACAGTTCATACTTTACTTTTCATGAGAAAGCTTAAACATTATTTTTGTATCAAGGCATTTGAAAGTTCATCAAAGTATATTGCCTTGACAAAGGTGCCACTAAAATATATAGTCCAAATAGAAACCATCCAAATCCTTCCTTATCATTGTAACGTCAGTCATCTTCATCCACCTGATTTTCCGTAACACTGGCAGCATTTATAACATTAGCAAAATCTTCTTTACTAGCTTTTAATCTTTCTCCTGAAATATTGAATAAAAGGTATTAGGACTGAAATCATGAATGTTCAATTAAATCTCATCGAATTTTGCAAGTCAAAAGTATAAAAAAAATTTTCTAATTTTCCTATAATAAGCATAAAATTTTCTTCCAAAGCTAGTAGTATTAGAAGACTCTCTACGGACCTTAGAGTCCAGTAATAGCTGAATCCATTGTATCTTATCAACAAATCAAACAGTATTATAAAATCTCATAATCTCATATTTTAATTACTTATCAAATTTCTAAATCTAAACTAATTTTCTGATTCATTGCCTATTCCATTTGATAGTTATGTAGTCATTTATGTATGACGGTTTAGTATTAATATGCCTGTAATCCAAAAACACCTTAATCTCTGAATAAGTCAAACACCAACATTCTTTTCAGATGAAAATAACTAATGTAACTAAAATCATATTATCTAAATGGTGTACTTACTTATTAATTCTGCAATTGCCCGTTGTGTCCTTCGTTCCAGTTTTTCTAATTTTTTAGCTACATCTCTCTTTAAATCCCAGTCTGGTTTTCTTGGTGCCAAATTAGTTAAATCCTGAAATAAATAAAATTTAAATCATTATCGAAACAACATCATACTTTATGATTGAAACAGAATGCTACTGGTTACAATAACTAAGGTTAGGTACTTGTGGCTAGTCCAAAGTCCAATCTTTTCTCTTAAAGATTTTGACAAATTAATTCTCTCTACCCTTTCAGAAAAAATGACAACTGCAGCATTTAAAAATTTTAGGACAAAAAGTCACAAGTACACGACAACGCACATCACCTAAATTTGGAAAAAGAAAAGAAAAATAAAAGACACTTTAAAGAAACACTTACCACTTCATCAATGGAATGGTCTGTTTTAGCTGATTCTAACTGATCTTTAACTTTCTCCGACACTGAAACAAAAAACATAATTAAATTAAATCATTATTTTCTATGTATATAAGTTTATATTATATACTTTTGGTATATTTTCCTACTTCATACACATGTCATGTTATACTGCTATACATAGAAAGAAAGAAAAGAAACAAACAACTACATTGTACAAGGATAACAAATAGGTTTACAGTTAAGGAACCTTTCTACCAGCTGGTCCTTGGCCAAACCTTGGCATTGATCTTTCCTGGATTAACCGTACCCATTTACAGCTTGGTCGACTGAAATTATGAATGGACTTTAGTACTGTATGTAAAATGTCTACTAACCATCTTCAGGTTTGATTCTAGGTAATGATCCTTCTTTTAACACTTCACTTTTAGGTTTGTAACTTCTGAATATAGGTCTAGAATATATGAAATTCATATAGTTTTAGGATGAATAACAAAGCATTTTCACACTATGCCTGTGATTCATAAATAGCCCTACCTATTATGATCTGGAGATCAAACTAAATCAAAATATAACTTATGTATTTAATTCGAATAAGAGATGAAAGAAAAATTGGTTCTTTTGTGCTTTCGGGTTGTTTGTTTTGTTTTATTTTTATGGAAAATGACAATCAATGGTGACAATGTCATTTTATAAGAAAAGATCAAACTGGATAATTACTTTGGTAATTGTTCTTTCTCTGATGAATCTTCATGTTCACCATCATCGTTGTGTGCACTTCTTTTTTGTTTTTTAGCCCTTAAAGCCTTCAATCTTTCCTTTCTTTTCAATGCTTCATTTCCTAAATTTCCAACGTCGGCCATGATGGCTAAATTTATACCTTTTTTGGTTTTCTTTATTGAAAACTTTATCAAGAGTTACTCCCCTTCAAGCTCTTCAACGAAAAGGGGTATTATGTGCTCCATGGCGTCGTTAGCAACTTTCGTTTTTTCGCAGAGGTATCTGCTTTCTTCAATATAATTGATATCATTCTTGCTTTTAAAAATATTCCAAATACCTCAGTGCATTGTTCTAACAATACAGCAATATGCATTATTATCACTACCCTCATTAGATTAGGCAATTACAGTTATCCTTAATTTATCATTGCATAACCACTATTCTAGTAGTAGCCTACTAGTGGAGGTATATGACAAGTTTTATTTCAAAACTAGTGAAATTAGTGGCTAGTGACATTCTGGCATGCATGTAGTACTATCTTATATTACATAAAGCAATGCCATATTAATGATATTTATGTCATTTTGGGGGTTTGATTTGAGTCTTGAAAAAATGTAAATAGTCTTCAGAAGTACTAGAAATGTACGAAAAATGGCATAATTCCATCAAAAACTAATCTCAAACTAAGAATTTTTACCCACAATTTCTATCTTCGTCTTTTCTATAAATCCCAGAGTTTATTAAAATGACGAGTCGCGAATTATTCTGGTCACACATGGATTCGTTGGCTCAAAATTCGACATTGAGCAGTATACACTATTACTGATTGGCTTAGCTAAAAAATTCCAGTTTTTGAGACTAAAGTATGATTGGTAATAATGAAAGGCACATCTATCCCTTTAAGTATATGAGCTAAAATTTCCAATCAATCAGTTTATAGCATGAAGTTTGTACTCTGTTATGTAAGGTGTTATTTACTACTACAGAAATTCTATCATGTTGAAACTATCCTATTAATAAGAGCAAGTTTTTGAACAATGATAAAGATATGAGATATTAATGTCAACCAGGCTATATAATTTTGGGTACTTAGTTTATGGTATTGAAACTTCGACTTTTTTGATTCAATTAAGTAATTTCAAAGCAAATCTGGGCTTAATTGTAATTTGTCTAAAAGTCTAAGAAATATAGAGCCTTTGGTTCTGCAGATTCTGATGAGAAATTTATGAGTTTTTTGTTTTATTTTTCTTTTAGGTCCATTCCAAAATGTCTATTGATCTAGAGCCACAGTGATGATGGTGATGTTATAGTTCACAATGGATTTTACTAGCATACTACCAAATGAAACAACTGAGAAGATTTTAAGTTATTTAAGTCCAGTTGACTTGGCATCTTTCAGTGAAACTTGTCTCAACTGGAGAGAAATATCTAATGTTAATGTCTTATGGTAAGATCACTAAATTTTTCCACCATTGTGGTCTAATCTCCATTGAAGAGTTTGTCTTAACCATTGGTTGAGAAGGCTTCTTTTGATTTTCATGGTAATGGTAATATCGTTCAAACAAGAAACAAGCAGGTTTTTGCATTATGTTAAAGGGGAATTCTCCTTTTTTTCATTATCAAAAACTATTAATATTTATGTATCTTCTTGATCAAACTTAATTCATTTTAAAAGGGTTGATTAAAAACGGAGTGTACTAATTTTTTATTTTACTCAAATTAGTTTTCTAACAGCTTCCAAAAAGCATAACAAACTTAAGAACCTTACGTAATGTCTTTAAATATTTTTGGCGTTAAAAGTTAATGGCTGGATTTTGATTGGATAAACTTTCAGATTATGTTAAAGGGCACATTTATCTAGATCAGTGTATAGTTTTCACAAATTTGAGCAAAAATTTTTTCGACCTACAAAAAAAGCAGAATGTCCCTTTAAAGGTTTTAAGACATTCTAAAATCTAAAAATGTAAAGAGTTGGCATGGTTTTTCTGTTAACATAAGATTTAGAGCTGCATCTTTGTGAAATTTCTCATTTACCAACATTAGGCCTTAGCCTTTAAAACTATTGACCTACTGACAAATTATGTTAATTTACCTGAGCTATTTTAGAATTCATACTTGGAATTGTGTATCTTAAAGTGTATCATGTATCTACTTTAAGGATACATCATTGTATGTGTCGTGGATGGTTGAAATATGGTGTAGATTTTGATATAGTCAGAGAAGAACCATTATACCCTAACTCAACTAATATCTCTGGAAACTCTCCAGTGTTTATATTGGAAGGTAAAAATTGTAATAAATTTCAATGTGCACAATGCATTCTGCAAAATTGCAGCATTTAACACTAATAGATGTAATATGTCAAAATCAATGAAAAAATATTTAAAGATGGGTTTCCTTATTTTTTAGTGTCAAATTAAGCAAACCATTTGATTAATTGGTGTTTCTTATGAATTATCATGTATTCTTAATTTTGTTCTTGTTGCATATAATTAAGAGTTTTAACCAATCATAAATCACAAATTCTATTGCCATGATTAATAAGTTTAGACAAACATAAATTCTGAAAGTGATCTTTACTGGTAATGCAAGACTTTCGACGATCATATCCAGGTACATGTAAATGACTGGTCAATTAAAAATCTCGGTCTTCTCTAATTTAGATCTCCGAATACTCTTTTCAGTACAAAAGAATACCAGACTGACGCCAATATGTAAATGGAAGAATACTTTTATTAGAGTGAAACATTTGAATAATAATTGGGCTAAAGGAAGATATACAGTTGCTCCTATATTACGAGGGCATAGAGAAAAAGTTACGGCTTTAGACAGCAATGGTAAGTATAAGATGATAAAATATTAAAGATATGAGATATAAAATCATGTTTTTGTATATTTTGTAGGTAAAATAATAGCTAGTAGTAGTAATGATAAGATATTAAAGATATGGGATATAAAATCATGTTGTTGTATATTTTGTAGGTAAAATAATAGCTAGTAGTAGTAATGATAAGATATTAAAGATATGGGATATAAAATCATGTTGTTGTATATTTTGTAGGTAAAATAATAGCTAGTAGTAGTAATGATAAGATATTAAAGATATGGGATATAAAATCATGTTGTATATTTTGTAGGTAAAATAATAGCTAGTAGTAGTAATGATAAGATATTAAAGATATGGGATATAAAATCATGTTGTGTATTTTGTAGGTAAAATAATAGCTAGTGGTAGTAATGATAAGATATTAAAGATATGGGATATAAAATCATGTTGTGTATTTTGTAGGTAAAATAATAGCTTGTGGTAGTGATGATAAGATATAAAAGATATGAGATATAAAATCATGTTGTATATTTTGTAGGTAAAATAATAGCTAGTAGTAGTGATGATGATAAGATATTAAAGATACAAGATATGGAAATCATGTTGTTGTATATATTGTAGGTGAAATAATAGCTAGTGGTAGTGATGATAATATATTAAAGATATGAGATATAAAATCATGTTGTTGTATATATTGTAGGTGAAATAATAGCTAGTGGTAGTGATGATAAGATATTAAAGATATCAGATATAAAATCATGTTGTTGTGTTTTTTGTAGGTAAAATAATAGCTAGTGGTAGTGATGATAAGATATTAAAGATATGGGATATAAAATCATGTTGTTGTATATATTGTAGGTGAAATAATAGCTAGTAGTAGTGATGATAAGATATTAAAGATATGGGATATAAAATCATGTTGTTGTATATTTTGTAGGTGAAATAATAGCTAGTGGTAGTAATGATAAGATATTAAAGATATGGGATATAAAATCATGTTGTGTATTTTGTAGGTAAAATAATAGCTAGTGGTAGTGATGATAAGATATTAAAGATATGGGATATAAAATCATGTTGTTGTATATATTGTAGGTAAAATAATAGCTAGTGGTAGTGATGATAAAATATTAAAGATATGAGATATAAAATCATGTTGTTGTATATATTGTAGGTGAAATAATAGCTAGTGGTAGTAATGATAAGATATTAAAGATATGGGATATAAAATCATGTTGTGTATTTTGTAGGTAAAATAATAGCTAGTAGTAGTAATGATAAGATTTTAAAGATATGGGATATAAAATCATGTTGTGTATTTTGTAGGTAAAATAATAGCTAGTAGTAGTAATGATAAGATTTTAAAGATATGAGATATAAAATCATGTTGTTGTATATATTGTAGGTAAAATAATAGCTAGTGGTAGTGATGATAAGATATTAAAGATATGGGATATAAAATCATGTTGTTGTATATATATTGTAGGTGAAATAATAGCTAGTGGTAGTGATGATAAGATATTAAAGATATCAGATATAAAATCATGTTGTTGTGTATTTTGTAGGTAAAATAATAGCTAGTGGTAGTGATGATAAAATATTAAAGATATGGGATATAAAATCATGTTGTTGTGTATTTTGTAGGTAAAATAATAGCTAGTGGTAGTGATGATAAAATATTAAAGATATGAGATATAAAATCATGTTGTTGTATATATTGTAGGTGAAATAATAGCTAGTGGTAGTAATGATAAGATATTAAAGATATGGGATATAAAATCATGTTGTGTATTTTGTAGGTAAAATAATAGCTAGTGGTAGAGATGATAAGATATTAAAGATATGGGATATAAAATCATGTTGTTGTATATATTGTAGGTGAAATAATAGCTAGTGGTAGTGATGATAAGATATTAAAGATATGAGATATAAAATCATGTTGTATATATTGTAGGTGAAATAATAGCTAGTGGTAGTGATGATAAGATATTAAAGATATGGGATATAAAATCATGTTGTGTATTTTGTAGTTAAAATAATAGCTTGTGGTAGTGATGATAAGATATTAAAGATATGAGATATAAAATCATGTTGTTTATTTTGTAGGTAAAATAATAGCTAGTGGTAGTGATGATAAGATATTAAAGATATGGGATATAAAATCATGTTGTTGTGTATTTTGTAGGTAAAATAATAGCTTGTGGTAGTGATGATAAGATATTAAAGATATGAGATATAAAATCATGTTGTTTATTTTGTAGGTAAAATGATAGCTAGTGGTAGTGATGATAAGATATTAAAGATATGGGATATAAAATCATGTTGTTGTATATTTTGTAGGTAAAATAATAGCTTGTGGTAGTGATGATAAGATATTAAAGATATGAGATATAAAATCATGTTGTGTATTTTGTAGGTAAAATAATAGCTTGTGGTAGAGATGATAAGATATTAAAGATATGAGATATAAAATCATGTTGTATATATTGTAGGTGAAATAATAGCTAGTGGTAGTGATGATAAGATATTAAAGATATCAGATATGAAATCATGTTGTTGTATATTTTGTAGGTAAAATAATAGCTAGTGGTAGTGATGATAAGATATTAAAGATATGGGATATGAAATCATGCAGATGTTTACATACTATAGATGTACATTCTGATACAATAACTTGTGTTAAATTAAAGGTAAGCTCATCTCTATGTGGACGTTCATTGTTGGCACCCATATCAGCCTACATTTCTTCATAAACGTTCTAGAACCTAAAAAGTTTTAACCTATTTGGATTAAATTTGAAATTGGTAGACATACAGCTAAAATGCAAGTCGTCTGTCCAGATTTATCTGTGTTTGTATTTTAAAATGATGTCTCGTCTTTTCTTGAGAAAGTAGAAAAGACATAGAAATAGGAAGTGAAATTCCTATGTTATTTTCATACATTTCAAGTACTTCTGATGCATATTAACGTATATACCCAAATCAACCCTTGAAAATGGCAAATCTATCATTTTTAACTCTGAGATATTAACCTGTTTGATTTTGATAATCGATAATGTCATAGCTCTTTGGTTTTTTTTCCAATTTTAAAAATAATAGTTATCAAGACATTTGTTCAATGGAGAAAAATATTAAAATATGTCACAATAAAATACAAAAATAATGTGATATTTTAAACACATATTTGATTTTAATTTAGGATCGTCTGGTAGTGACATCATGTGCTGATGGAAGTATACATATATTTGATAGTCTAACTGGTAAAGAATGTTTAAGTTTCCGAGGTCATGCTGGTAGTGTGGATCACATCACTCTGTTAAATGAGTTTATTATCAGTGCTGGTTCTGATAGGTTAGTTAATAGTAAATTCTCTCCCTTTAATCAATATGCTCTTGAATACTTGGGTTAAAAATTAAAATGATATACTATACTGATTAACCTGTAAAAAAATTATATGAACAGAGATTTACACTCTACTTATCAGGCTAAATAAGACAGGTATGTGTGCTATGAGGTAAATTTTTCAGTGCAGCTGTATAAGCCTACTTATTTATCAATTGTTGAAGGATCTTTGATATGCACTGCCTGTAGTACAACGGGCCACTGGTTTTTGTCTCATCCAAACGACTGGATGTGCCACCCCCTCTAATCTGCATGACTGACAGGAGGAAATCGAGTTGAAAAGTCCTAAAGTATTATCTTTCCTTATGAAGATTAGTGACTATTATCACTATTTGGATGCTGATATTCATGTTAACAAAAAAAAAACCCATTTAAATGATTGACCAAGAAATGTTTAAAGACTGCGATTTTATTAATAGTTGGTTGTCTCCCCTTAATTAAAATTGCTTCTATTAATTATTGTGGTTGTTCTAGCAAATGAAATAACAGCTATTTCTCCTTTTATACTCGTAAAGTAGGACAATATTCAATAGTTGTGTTCATTACCATTTGAAGTTGTTATTATGTATTTTTTTGTTGTAGATCCCTTCGTGTATGGTCTGTGCTGGATAGAAAATTGAAATGTACAATTTATGGTCACTCTGATGATATTGAAGTAAGAACTGATTTATTAATCTCTTTCTGAAGACAGAAAGAAACAACTTTATTTGGATAACAACTTAGGTTCACAGTTAAGGATCCTTTCTACCAGCTGGTCCGTGGCCAAACCTCTTGGCATTTACTCTTTCCGGGATTTTCCGTACCCATTTACATCTGGATCCACTGGAATTATGAGTGAAGATGACTTATTCAAGGTCATTGGACTTTCACACGCTGATCAAGATCGGAACCCACACCCACATGTAAAGAACCAATGCTCTAACCGACTGTGCTATAGACCTCACAAAGATTTCAAAATAATATGCAGTTTATGTAATCTATTTTTTTCAGATTTTTAGTAGATTTTTTAATATAAATAAGGCCCGATCAAATGAAATTGAATTTGACCCTTATAATACTGTGCAATAATTTATTTTTGTGGGCACCAACTTTGAAAATTTGAAACCATAATCAGCAATTTACTGTCATTTTAATTTTTCCAGTGCCTGTATAGCAATGATAATATGGTAATCTCAGGATCCTGGGATAACACTTTAATATTATGGGATATATATAATGGTGTGATGAAATTACGTTATGAGGGACATACTGAAGGTAAGCCATTATTAACAGTTCAGTTGTCTAAAAGCACAAAACTTATTTACAATTAATGGTTAACTGTGAGTCGTGAAATTTTTTGAAGTAGTAATAGTGCTTATTGAATGATATTATATATGGTCTTAATGCCACCATAGAACTATGTAGACTGAAACATCTGCCTTTATTCCAGCCTCTGATAGCTATTTTGAAAGTTGTCGCTGGTGTAGAGACAGAAAAACTAGGCCTTGTTTTACAGGGATTTTCTGGACTTACCAGAGTCTGGAATAGAAGCAGATGTTTCGGAATAAGCATTTTGTTCCACCATATTAAGAAACCAACTGCTTTTACTATTGTAAGATGCAATACAGTGAATAGGATGAGTTCTTTTCAGCTATAACCCCTTCAACATTTCAAAATTTATCTGTTCTCAGAACGGTTCTCAGAATGGAACGGATGAATTTTTTTGTAATGTAAATGGTGGAGCGTTCTGGTGCACCAAGGTGAGGTACTCTCAGAATTGTTCTCAGAAGGGACTCGATAAATTAGTGTAATTTTAACCGTAACCATTCTTAGAACACTTTTCTGTGCATTCCTCAGAAGCGACCTTCACCTTTTCCCGCGGAATATTGTCATTATTTAGTGAAATTGTTAATTACATCCAAGTGAATTTTAACTTCTTCAAGAAGAGTTCCACAGATAACCGTGTCGAGAACGCTTATCATTTACTCTACAACTGTAGAACCATTCTCAGACCACTTGAGTTTACTGTAATGTAATTGGGCACATTTTATCGGGGCCTGGTCCGGACGGAGAATGGAACGCAACGCTTTATAGCAGCTTGGTGTAAACTGGGCTAAAGCAAAATTATTACATGTACATAAATAATAAATGGTTTCAGTTGTAACATGTTGTCAGTTCGATAGAAAGAAGATAATTAGTGGTAGTGCTGATAGTGAAATAAGAATCTGGAACACTAACTCTGGCAAGTGTCAACATATATTATCTGGACACACTGGAGAAATTGTAAGTGTTTTTATGCTACTGGCAATCTGACATAGAATTCACATAATATTTTGAGTGGAATATGAAATTAATGTTTGTTTATTTGCTTATTCTTTTGCCTTTTTCACTTATTCTAGATCTGACAACATCCTACATCAGTTCTCATCAATATTCATTGAAAATTATCTATTTTTAAATTTGGCCTCAAAATTCCCAAGTAACACTGTTACTGAACAGAGCATTTCATTGGTTTAGGATTTGAACCTTTCATGTAAAAATTTTAGATCAAAGTATGATTGAAGTAAAGCACAAAAAATAACGAAGAAAAATATTTAGAGTTATGTTTTAGGAAAATGAAAATAATTTTAAATGGATAGTTCCAGCGCCATTTTTGGGGGGGTGATTTGAATCTTGAAAATATGTAAATAGTACTACAAATGTACGAAAATCTCATAATTCCTTCAAAAATATCTCAAACTAAGAAATTTACTCGCTATTTCTATATATTTTATTTCTATATATCGCAGAGTATTTTAAATTGATGAGTCGTCATTTTTACATTCAATTGCGGATTATTCTGGACAAACATGGATTTAAAGGCTCAAATTTCGACTGTGACCTGTGAACCGTATTACTGATTCGCTGGCTTAGATAAAATATTCCCATTTCTGATACTAAAGTATGATTGGTCAAAAAGAATGGTGCATCTGTCCCTTTAAGACAGCTTAGAATATACAGCTATATGATGGTTTCCATTCAAAATACTTTCATTTCAAATATTCTTCATGATTCTGGATAAATTGCATTTTTTCAGTATTGTGTAGTATATAATCAGTCTGTAATAGCATCAGGATCATCTGATAGTACCGTCAGAGTCTGGTACCATACTGGTAAGTTAGTAACTTCTATTTTCTCAATCAGAGAGTAAGACACATGCTGTCTAGCTGGAATATCCAGTGCTAGATTATTGTAAATAAACGTGCTACTAGCTTTGCACATTAACGATCTGTTTGGATGTTTGGAGTTGAAGAATGTGGTTATACCACAGTCATGGTAGAATTTCCCTCATTGAACAATGCACGATCTGCCTCTTCAGTAGCCATTAAAGGGATTGTAAAAAGGTTTTCTAAATTTTTTATGTGTATCGGGTACACTGATAGCATTAATTTGTACCATTCCAATTTCTTATCAAATGTCTGTGGTTCCTGCAATTCCACATAATAAATTTAGAAAACCTCTTTACAATCCATTTTAAGTACATGCATTAGTCAAAATATCAGGATTGTCACCAAACTGATTTAATGGTCGTACAACTGTCTGAGCTAAGATTCCAAATCCATAGGCGGTACTCTACTATAGGCCATTAGAGTGTTCTTTAGAAGCAAAAAACCTACATAAATCATACATTGAACTTACTTAAGAATGAAGAGGGGTAGAATTCTGAGTACAACTTATTTTACTGTGAAGCTGGGAGGGGCAAATCCCCACTGAAAAGATGTTTTGATTTAGGGTTTAGATAGTTCATAAAACGATTGTACTTTTACTGAAGATGATTTGATTATAATGGTTCTTGCGGTAGATTAAATCAATTATTGTAAACAAAGACCAAAAAATATTTCAAGATTCAAATCTTTAATTAAATATAAGACAGATGTCAAGTTAGATCAAGTATATTAGATTATATTATTAAAGCTATGCAGTACTATAATCTTAGTGGTTTAAAGCTCAACATTTTATCAAAAAACAAAAGGTAAAACCGTTGTTACTTTAAGGCCTTTATGAAAGAGGCTCATATTGACCATTTCAAGAACTTAAATTTTATGTTCATTCTAAGACGTAGTATCACTTTAATAACTAGAGCACAGTATCCCTTTAACCAAAGTAACTAAGTTAAATTGAAATGACAAGAGATTTTGACAGTTGAAATTTCCATCTAACTTTTATCCCCTATTTTAAGTTTCTAATTCAATCAAATAACAGCATGTTAGTGTTAATGGAATTGACATGATTTTGACAACAACTGAGAGAGTTTGTCTGTAGATGGCAGATTGGCAGGAATGAAAATGATATCTTTAGATGTTACTGATATTGATTTTGTGTTTTGTCCAGTAAAATTATATCTTAGAGTTGATTTGAGTCTTCAATTTGACAGAAAAGCCATCATTTTAAAAATGGATTTCAGAATGGAAATCTGATTGAGTAGTTGGCAGTTTGGATTCTTTTTAACCTATTTTCTCCCTGGAGCAGATTTACTTGTAATATGCATCTAGTCGTTCAAATAGGACAATAAACTGAGGTCCTGTATGCAACAGGATAGTGCTGGGTATCGTCAATCATGCCACGATATGATTGTATTGCGATACAAGGTTAAGGATACGATACATTATCATGATATGGTGTAATGGAAAATATTTTTACATTTTATCTTCAAAGTTTCTATATTTATTGATTTATAACTTTATAACTGATGTTTGGTAATATAGTTGATAGAAGTGGTTAGCATCCACTGTCTTATAAATAGGTTACAGTGAAATGATGATCCACACTAATGATCCATAGACAGATGAAAATTTAAAAATTTGGTGACAACAAACAAAGATAAGAACAATATCACAATACTAAACCACATAGGGCATTAAACCACACAAAAAAAACTCTAAAACAATAAAGAAATAATACGTTAATGCTGCTGTCCTGGCAAAATTTCCCTCATTGCACACTGCATGGCATTGTCTGTCCTCATTATTCCAAACAGGAAAAGTTGGACGTAAAACTCCATTTCATGAAATTTCATATATAAGCTTCTCAAAAGTAAAGCAACTTTAAACAAAAACTGTCCCCATGTTAAATGATTTTTAGCAAAATATCTTCTTTTAATGCAGTGTTTTAAAAAACAAATCTAATTCGTTGTAATGAATGAATTCAAGTGAACTACTTGGCCTCCTGCACTATGAAATCATATAATTGGCAGGCAGAACTTTTAAAGTCTGAAAGCATTGCATGTTGTACATTAGATTGAAATCCTGCGAGACAGTGGAACTAAAATATTCCTGATTACATCTTAAAATGCATTAAGACTGTAGAAAGTCAGACAGTTGGTGTGTTAATGAAAATTGCCCACTTGAGTTAATAACAGATCGGTGGAGAAGAAGGACGAAAGATATTTCCTCTTATTATCGTCAAACTCTATTCCTGGTAGCATTTGTAATACATGTCAATTGGGAGTTTGGAAATCTTCTGTCTGTAAGATAGAAATACTGCCAGAATCTGAGACCCAACATGAATGAATTTTACTGAAGAATAAAACTTGAGTAAGAATAAAAATGAAATTTAACACTTAATGAAATGAAATTTGAAACTTAATGAAATGAAATTTGAAACTTAATGAAATGAAATTTGAAACTTAATGAAATGGAATTTGAAACTTAATGAAATGAAATATGAAACTTAATGAAATGAAATTGGAAACTTAATGAAATGAAATTTGATACTTTTAATGAAATGAAATTTGACACTTAAAGAAATGAAATTTGAAACTTAATGAAATGAAATTTGAAACTTAAAGAAATGAAATTTGAAACTTAATGAAATGAAATTTGAAACTTAATGAAATGAAATTGGAAACTTAATGAAATGAAATTTGAAACTTAACGAAATGAAATTTGACACTTAACGAAATGAAATTTGACACTTAATGAAATGAAATTTGAAACTTAAAGAAATGAAATTTGAAACTTAACGAAATGAAATTTGAAACTTAACGAAATGAAATTTGACGCTTAAAGAAATGAAATTTGAAACTTAATGAAATGAAATTTGAAACTTAATGAAATGAAATTGGAAACTTAATGAAATTAAATTTGAAGCTTAATGAAATGAAATTTGAAACTTAACGAAATGAAATTTGACACTTAATGAAATGAAATTGGAAACTTAATGAAATGAAATTTGAAACTTAATGAAATTAAATTTGAAAGTTAATGAAATGAAATTGGAAATAAATTATGAGATATCAAAGAATAGCTTGAATAGAAAGACAAAATCAAGTTTGCAATAAAATGAAAAAGGTGTGAAATTTTCCGTTACAAAAATTATTTTCATATTTTAGCTATCTAATAACCTTGGAGGATGCAATTAAAATCAGGTTTTTTGGAATCATTATTTTCTAATCATGGACATGGAATAGAGATCAAGGCAAAGTAGTTGAATCAAGGAAACTATCATCTCAGTAAGAGTGTATTAGAAATGTCCCTGTGGTAAAGTGTCACTATAATCAGATGTAAATTTAACTTTCTACTCTTCAAGTTCCCCTAATTAATGATGTCACACATATTTTGACATTGTCTGTCTAAAAGGCTACTTGTCTAAGCACTGGACCATATCGTGCTTTTTCTCCGTTCGCCAACATTTAATTTTCTCGAGTGCTGTTTCATTGTCGAACTTGCCCGTCTGGTTATCAGCAAAATTTGTGGGTCATCAAACTTTTCATTATTAGTAGCATTCTGATGTGCAATCATTGGAAAAAAGGTCAAAGTTGTCTATTTTCAATCTCACTTCATTGCTTTTTATGAAATTGTAATTTTCTGATACGATGTTTTGATGGTTTTATTTGGTCCGTCTTTCATCAATTTATTATTCTGAAGTTTTAGGCTTCTGGGAAAATTATTCATGCGATACAGATATTACGTCAATTTTGATTTGATGTTAATCTTTTAATACTTGTTTTAAGGCCGAAATAATTACTCCATATAATTAAGGATTTGCCGTCTGTGAATTACGTTGCTATATTTTAAATTGCAGTTTGTTCTCATATTTGGCAGTTTTTTTGTGTCTTGATACTTTGGTTGCATAAATGTTGAGAAATTTGAATAAGATCTCTTTTTTTTGGAATTTGTAATGTTTTTTCTAATTGTCTTAGCTCAGTATAACTACTTGAGATGTTACATATTTCTTTGAATAGAAACATTTGTAAAATATATTTGTGAAAATTTAGTCCTTTTGATATGATTTTTGAAAGGTTTTTGAAGAACAAGATTTTAAAAGGATAATTTTAAAGGATATAATTTGTAAAAGATAAGGTTTTTAAATTGTAAAAAGTTTTAAAGGGTTAATATTTTCAAAGGGTAAGATTTGTAAAAGATTTTGAAAGTTATCACTTTCAAGGATTTTTAAAGGATATGGTTTTTAAATGTTAGTATTTTCAAAGGATACGATTTTGAAAGGATATGGTTTAAAGTGTGATTACAAGGTTTTTACGGTTTAAGTTATTAAAGGATTATATTTAAAAAATAAGTTTTTTAAGGATAAAATTTTTGAAAAAATTAGCTTTTGAATGGTTAAGGTTTTAAAAGGTTTAGGGTAACCAGTGACTCAGAAAGATGCTTGCTTGCTTACCTAGAGGTCAATGTTCAACTAGTACAACTGGGGACTTTGAAGGAATATTCTGCTATTTGTAAAACATTTTCAGTATCAAAAACATCGTAAATTATACCTGAAAATATTTCTAAAGTCTGCTATTTATATCTATGTATCTTCTGTCAAACTGAATTTGTTTTAAAAGGGTTGATTAAAAACAAAGAGTACTTTATAATGGCTCGATGTTATTAGTTGAAACCTTTAGAAAACGTAGGAGACATATTTCTCTAGAATTAGGCGTTTATTTTACTCAAATCCGCACAGTAGTTTTCTAACAGCTTCTAAAAAGAATAACGAACTTAATATCTTTAAGTAATGTTTTTTAATGATTTTGGCCTTTAAAGATTAACGGCTGCATTTTTAAAAGTTATATTAAAGGGCACATTTCTCTAGATTTTGGTGTATAGTTTACACAAATTTATGCAAAAAAAAAAATTGACATAGAAAAAAAGCAGAATGTCCCTTTAATGCTGCTTGTGAGTCTTTAACACAATAAAATTAATTACTTTTTATTGTCATTACCATAAATAAACAATTTGTTGATTACTATCCAATCAATGGCCAATTTCTTAAGTAATTTTTTTTTTTATCAATTATTTGATTGTTATTGATTTTCATTATGTTTTCATACTAAAATTGGATGTTGATTTTGACAGTTGTTCCTCAAAAAATGTATTTCATCAATAATGCTGACAATTGCTTTCATGAAGATTTCTCAAGTGGCTTTGAGTCAGTCAGATGAATCTATCCTTTCATTTAGCAGACTGATCTGACAATTCTGTCTAGTTCTTTATGTGTGCGTCTTCCGTTCTGGTAGAGCTCAATGCCGGCTATCTATTTCACATTTTATATTATGATGTATAATATAAGAATGAGAATGAGAATGAGAATAGTAAGCTAGAAAGTTATTGCCTCCCAGACAGCATCTTCACAATGTCAAGATAGGTTGGTTGGTAGATGACTTCATACTTATACCTTGACTGTTTACAGCTTTTCTTTTGAGGACTCTGATTGGCTGTATTCATCGGCCTACTTTCCAATCAAAGTGCTGCATTTCGGATTACAAGAAAGGTAGCTATTGCAATCAAGGTATGAAGTTCAGTAATGTGAAGATGCCCAGACAGTAACCAGTTTAAACTAGCACAGTACTCTCTTGTTAAATTATAAGCGAATCAGACATCAAAATTCAATTCTGAAAAGTGATCTGGATGGCTGAAATTAAACTCTTATCAACTGGTGAAGCAAATTTTTAGATGTCTATATCCTCTTTACAGATCAAATTTAAAGAACTATCTAAACAGGAACCTTCGAAAAAAAAAAAAAAAAAATTCCAAATGGCATTCATTTATGAAGATCAACTAGTTAAGGGTAGTTATTTCAAGAGATGTTGAATTAAGACTATAATTATAGATAAGATTCTGCTGGTTAATGGTAATAAATATGTCTATGTCAAAGATAATATAAGAATTATTTTCCTCTTTCAAGATAATAATTAGAGAAGGTTAACGAGATAGACTTTATAATTGCATGTCTAAGAGGGTTGGAATTTTTTTTTTTTTTTTTTTTTCAGTCATATTTAAATGTTACCATGTGTATTTCTACATTACAACTTGTACATACTTCTGAAAGTCATTGCCAAACATATTCATATAAATTCATGCATTTTTAGGCCTGAAGCATTGTTATATACAAAACATTTGCAAGCAAATAATTTATCTTTGGATTCTTGGAAAAATCCCAAAATGAAATCTTTATAGAGTTGTCACCAACTTGTTAAATTTTATAAACAGGACCAGTATGCAAATAGGGAATTTGAGGAATAAAAAATTCTAAAAAAAGGGATTTTGCTGTAAAATTTAAAATATGAATATGATGTCTACAAAAAAGATGGTTACCGTTTGAAGTCTATTCCAACCCTTCAATCCCCATCCCCCAATTTGTTTGGTTTTTTTTGCTCCATTGAAAAAAGCCCCTATATATGGCCCTGAAAGATATGAACATTTGCAATAGATTGAAAATATATTTTTGTAGGTGAATGTAGACATGTATTAAATCAACATATTGGAATAGTTCGATGTTTATATATTAACAATGATAGATTAGTTAGTGGTGGTGATCAGAAAAAAATTGTTGTCTGGAATTACAAGGTCAGTTTGAGAATCCATATTCTAAAGATCTGGAGATCTGTAAAATAAAAAATAAAACAATTTCTTCCATTAAGCATTTGAGTTGTCAGACATGGACAGAGCAAGTTTCCAAAAAAGTAAAATTAGCAACATACGAGCTAGATGCTACAATTACTCCCATTAAACATTTTGAATTCTGAACAAGTCAAGAGCACTGGTCCAACAAAGTGTTGGAAAATCAAAAAGCCGTATAGCTCCATCAAATTTGAGAAGTTCACAATTTTCTTACAAATAATTCAATACATGTTCAGTGAATACAATGGTCTTGACAGAAAACAATCAATTGTAATCAGTGAATAAGAACGGCTAATTACTAATTAGGAATCAGTTACAATTGTTCCTTAATTAGAACGATCAATCTCAAGATCTGGCCAAGAGCTTCCAGGACAAATCTCAATACAGAATACAAAAGAACCATTGATATAGCAAAAGGATCCTTCATACCAACTGACCTTTGGTCCTTTCCAAATTACCATCATTCATTTAAGGCTTGATTTGACAAAATAAATTTTATGCAGTGTTGTTCATTAAAAATCCATAATAATATTTTGTTTTTTGCAGAAAGGTGAATTATTAAATGTAGTCCACAGACATCCAACATTATTACATCTAATGTGGGTCAGTGATACGAAACTTATAACAGCTTCTCCAGAACGACCTGGTACTATTACTATATTAAGTTATTGGTGATTTCAAGCTAGTGATTTAAGACTTGAAAACAACTGGCACTATTACTATATGACGATTTATGAAGTTTGTTGTATCAGCAGATGCAGATCAATCTCATGAATCAATTTTAATTGTAGACAAACTGATTGTCAGGTTTTCATTTTGAAAAGAGTTATTGATAGTTTGTAGTGGAAAAAACTTACCAAATACTTTAGTGTTACCCATTTGTTGGTATTGATGATATTGAAGCTGTTATTGAATTATTTTGATTAAAATTAAAATAGGTATTTAATTAATTAGAAATGATATTGTCAGATATTTTTTTAATTAAGTAGAAATGATATTGTCAGATATTTTTTCATTAATTAGAAATGATATTGTCAGATATTTTTTTATTAATTGGAAATGATATTGTCAGATATTTTTTCATTAATTAGAAATGATATTGTCAGATATTTTTTGTTCATTAATTAGAAATGATATTGTCAGATATTTTTTTAATTAATTAGAAATGATATTGTCAGATATTTTTTTAATTAATTAGAAATGATATTGTCAGATATTTTTTTAATTTTTAAAATCTATTGTGATGAAATGTGCCTTTATGCATTTGTTATGTTGTGAATAAAATTTGTGATATTTTAATATTTAATGTTGACAAATTTTAAACTTTTACCAATAAAACTTATTTCCATTATTCTGTGTAGCAAGTCATTGGGTATTAAGGGTGAAAGCCGACTGACTATTGGAAGCACTGGCACAGGCATCAGAATTTTACCTTGAGAAGTATTGGAACCCACGGCACCTAATCGCCTAGCAGATGACAATCCAACTCTCTACCAACTGAGATTTTCTACTGCCACATCATTGGGGTGAAACACATTCTTGACAAGCCTGATTCTTCTATGATTCTTTCTAATTGTTTAACATGGTGAAGGTATTGTCTGTTGAACCCCCTTGGCAATTCCTTCGCACCTACTCAGCCCTCTTACCCAATGATTCAACTTTTAAGTAATCTGTTATAAAACTTTATCTAAAGTCATTTTTGATATTAGATCAATGAGGCCCAGAAATATGCTGAAATCATTATAATGGAATTATTTTATTTATGAAAGGTACCCCTGGAATCAAAAAAACAAACTTGCAAAAAAAGTTCTTTATTCAAAACTGTGCTTTAAAAAATGGTATAGTAATTGCAAGATAATTTGATTGACGTGTGTCTACAGACTTCTGTAATCTCCATGAATATAAACAGAAGGCAATGCAATATTCACCATATGTTTAAAACTACCAACAGAACTAAAACAATACATGTCAGATTCTATACAAATATACACACAATTTGGTTTTAATTTACTCCCGCTCTATTAACAGATTTTTGGGCTAAAAAAAAGTTCTGGCAGAAAAGAAAAATATTTCCAGACTAAATATCATTTGAATACATAACGATTTTCTACAAGTTCACATGAACTATTATGAGCATTTGATGAGCTTTAGGTCAAAATTCCCTCTTAAAAATGTACTTCCCTGGTCAGGCTCGTAGCTAGAGGAAGGCCAGGGGGTCCATGCACCACTAAGAAAATTTTGCACCCCCCCCCCCCCCTCTGAAAATGTAAATAACTTAAATGACCTGTTGAGTCGCTGTAGTTGAGCCCCTCTTAAAAAATGACACCTCCCCCACCCTCATGAGACCCTGGGCTAGCTACGGACATGTCCCTTGTCCATGAGAGTTTCGGGAAATGATAGATAATCGTATAATATTTGGCACCTGCTTATAATAATCTGGAAGGATCCGTTGCATTTAATTTAAAAAAGCAAATTTTATTAATCAGACAGCTAAACCTCGAAAACATCTCCCAAGAAAGAAAATAAACGTGTTAATGAAGGTAACGTTGGCGTCAAGGCTTTTTCGAACTGACATCAAATTATTTTCTTTTCTCTTGTTAGTACATTTTACAAAATGTTATTCAAAACTGCCAGCTCTGAGTTACTATCTAAAGCTATTAAAAATTTATTCCTTGTAGATTCACAGAATGGGGCAACAGTAGACCAAACACTAGACATTTGGTAACATTGGAGACCTTTTTTATGAAAATAAAAACGACAAAAGATTTCGATTGTTCATGTTGATATGAAGGTTTTGTGTAAGCAAACATTTCAGGTGTCGGGTTGCCATTGTTCGTGGAGTAGTAGAATTCAGTACATCAACAGATATTTATATTGACTAGAGTTAGATAAATACATTTTTGATATCAAGCAAGCAACGTTGACGCCATTGTTTTCTAACTAAACGCAGACGTGTATGGCCTTTATAGGACTTCATTTTTTGTTTCTTATTTCAAGATTTTTGCAACTTCTTAGAACACTTTTGATACAAATAACAAACCGAATGCCAGGGAGAAAGGAAAATGAGGTGCAAAATGATCAATAATTTCATACGTTAGTCTAAAAACCAACAATTCAGTTTTGGTCTGTCTTTTGGTTCATTGAACATTTTCAGTTCCAAATATCGGACCAAATGCCAAGTAGGCAAAGGAAAATGAGGTGCCAAATGCAAAATTGTCAGCACTATAGTACTATAATGTTTCATGACGTATGTCGAAACAAACTTTTGCTCGGAAACGACTCTCGTGAGGGGGAATATTTCTTTACGCCTTGGTAAATTTGATAGTAATTTAATACAGTAGATTATGTAGTAGCTATTCACGTGCTAATAGTCTATTTATCATTCCTTAAACCAGACATTGATTGACAGCTGACGGCAACCAATTAAATCAACTGTTACTTACTAATGTAAGAAATTACACCAATCAAATTAAAGATTAGGAAATTGAATAGGATGTGTTCTGATAAACGAATTATGTTTATCATTCCGGTGTTAATGTGTGTTTAGTGAATTGCCCCTGATGGAAATTTAGCAGAACTAACACGTGTTAATATGGTATGTAGAATTTTACAATTTTCACATGTTTTTCTCCCCCACGGGATTTCCAAAATTCTAAAGAAATATTTTTTAACGATTCAGACCAATTCTTTCCTGATCGAGGATTTTAGTTCAAATCCCAAAGGAACAATGAAAGGTTGTGATGCCCGGATGATTTTGGATACAACCATGGTTTTTAAATTCACTCAAATTATTTGGAAAAAATCACAAAGAAAAAAAATCAAAAAATATATTCAAATGAATGACATTTTATACCAAAATGGAACCAGAGGTTATGTTGTATGCTATTCCGAGATCTTTTGTTTCAAGGGAAATTCTGCTTCCAAGTTACAGAGATGAGGTTCCTGGCATGAAGTCTTCGTGAACATCAGACACCCATCTTTGGATTGGTTTGGATGAATATAAGAATTTAAAAAAAGGATAAATAGATTGAGAATTTGAGATTCTAATTTTAAATCTCATTTTTTACAAAGTATATAAAATAATTTCGATCAAATGCCATAGGCATGCAAAGTGTCTAGTCGTTCTGGCATTTCTTTATGAGAATTTGATTAAATCAAGGATACACTTGCTGCAATTATTTATAAATAATGATAGAACTTATATAAATGTACATGCAGATGCCATCGAGTCAATCTTTATCAAGATACAGCATTATTTATATACCGTGCGTGATCTGGTAGTCGCTACAGGAAATGGAAAGAAAATCATCATGTGTTTGGAAAAAATTATGCATTTATTGGCATTCTTGACAGTCTTGCGTTTCAAATTAAATAATATTTAAAATTTACATGCTTCAATATTACTTGTATAAAGCAAAAATTGTTGATGATTATTTTCCATGTTTTCCTTTCCCAGAAACCTATCTGAATTTGAGCTCCACTATGTAGCTTTTGAGGCAGAAATATTCACCTTTTCAGAACACCTACTGCCACTCTGTGAATGAGTTTGTCAATTCGACATCCTATAAGAGAAGCCGTCTAATATTGTTTATTTTGATATTTTTTTTCATTTAATGGGGTATAATTTATTCATGTACTTTTCGTTGTAATAATGCGATATGCTTCTGAACATATACTCGTTTATCAAATAAACTGACATACCCCGATATATTAGTTTTCCTTATAATTGGATTGTAAACAGATTTTCCAAACTTTTTATTACTTTTGGGAACACTGATAGCATCGATTTTTACTCTAATTTTCAGACAGACGTCTGCTGGTCCTGCCATTTAAAATTTAGTGTCTCGAATACAAATAAAAAGTTTAGAAAACCTTTTTACAATCCCTTTAATTCGCGTTTTCAACTAAATTGAATTGGGTTTGATTACCAAAATATATAAGAGTCTGAAGTGAGTATTCAATATGTCATTTCCTTTAATAATACGAACCGGAAGTACGTGTCAACATTCCAATTACTGTCAATCAAAACTAAACTAGTTTTAATTTTTAAATATTTTTAACTTGCCATAAGTTCAAATGTTAGATAAACAGTATAGATATTTCACAAATATGTCGAACCTGTATCTAAAACATTTAAAACACATCTGCACAAAAACTTAATATGAATGTTACGATTCATTAATGTAACTGCAAAAGCGGTAACCAGAAAATGGCGGTGCTGTCATAACGCTGAAAACTGGTTCTCCAAAAAATACCTTGGACAATCATTTGCTTAAATGGAACCAAAAAAAAATTGGTACTTCCTTAGTTTTTGAATGACAACGTCGTTGTAGAATCGAATATTCAGCTTTATGAAGCTCACAATTTTAAGTTTAAGGACAACGAAACAACTTAATGAATAATTCATCGCTCCTTATTGCAGAAAGACTAGATACTTCGTTGTCAGCAAACTCATATACTAAGCTCACAATAATTATAAGTTTATGGATAGACGACTCAACAGCTTAATTTAGAACTTAGCAGAATCCACACGCAGCTACCTTGGTTCGAGTACTGGGTCTGGTAAACATCAAGAACGGTCAATGAGCATTCAAGTGTCATCTTTTGAATTGATTATCATACAGAATAAAATTTTCCTAACATGCAACTATTCATTTGTGAATCATAACCAAATACTTCAAACTGACAAGCCGTGTGTTTTCAGAATATCGGGCAAATAAAACGCACTTCTTCACACTGACGTGCACAAAGCGTTTAATAGCAGGCAGGACAGTTAATATGCGTGTTCAAATTTACCCGACATTATCCTTATCACTTACTTGTCAAAATTGAAATTATGTAAACAAACAACCAGGTTTTTCTATTCAATGTTTTCAAGTTCATTTTTACGATATTTCAATTTATGACTAAATTAGCTTTTATAAGTCAAATCTTTGCTACCTCTGACACGTCAACGAGGACATTGTTAATTTTAATCTCCAATGCAGACTTCAGATTTTTCTGGTTCATCTGAGCGCATTAAACATAGCTTTATAGAACTGTGGCCCATAAAGTCTATCAGTGGTACTCCTGAAAGATACATTAAGCATCACCAGTAAATAAAATAAAACCTCTATTAGAAGATATCTAACGACAAAACAACTCTCTTGGAAAATACATCAGTAATGTCAAAAGAACTTGCTTTGAAGATATACATATGGCATCATCAGAGATTTCAAAAGAACTATTTTGGAAGCATCACCAGTAACGTCAAAATAACTCTTTTGTGGCATCATCAGGAATATCATAAGAATCTTCCTGGAAGATAGATAAAGCGTCATTAATAATGTTTAAAGAACTTGTCTGGAAGATATACATAGGGCATCATCAGAGATAACAAAAGATCTTGCTTGTGGGAGAGATACATAAAGCATAACCAATAGTGTTAAAAGAGGTCGTTTGGAAGTTACATATTAATATTTATCAGTAATATCATAAGAATTCTCTTGGTAGATACATAAAACATCGTCAGCATTGTCAAAAATGGACGATAACGTCTCCGGAGATGTGAACAGAACTCTACAGAAGGATTGCATCATGAGTAAAATCAAAAGAACTTTATTTGGAAGATAAATAATGACAAAAGAACTCGTTTGGAAGTGTCAGCAGAAATTCAAAAGCTGAGACAAAAGCCTCAACAGACGCAAAACAGTACAGTTCGAGCATACCTTTTACTTCAATTTGCGATTTTTGTGTGTTTATGTTTCATTCTAATATGCCCTAACCATTCACTGACCTATTATCCCAATTCAATGTCCGGTTATCTTATTTATGACACGATACAGTAGCTCTTATCTTGAAGATAATACATGATATCTTTATCTGTTATTTATTTATATACATGTACATGCGTATGTGTTTATTTAAAATACACCAGGTCATTTGGTAGCTGATTTATCATTGTACCGTGCTGCTAATATCTGCAAGAAATCTCAAGTTTCGAACGCGCGATCTGATCATAGGAACGACCAATATTTCACGTGTGTTTTATATGCCAATTGATCCAGATACCGGATTTAAACTACCGCTTCAAACCTCTCTTGCAAAACGATAAAGATGAAGTTGATCAAATCACAATCTGGGAATGCGGCAAATAAGAAAAAAAAAAGCAAAAAGGTGTGTGTACTGTACAGTGACGTTTCTAGTTTCTGAAAAATCCCCAGGTGGAGGTGTCGAGTAGAGCCTACAGAATTGTAAAGGGGTACTCACAGCATTTAAAATTTAAACTTGGGGCCGAGCCAGCCTAAATTTCGGGGAGGCCATTTCCCCTCGTAGAAACGCCGCTGGTACTCGAATGCAATTTCCATAATGCTACCAATATATTTTCCAGATGAAGCGTTCTGAGAATGCATTCCGTCAGAAAAAAGTGGGTTTGGCTGGTGCAAGCTCATCAATCCAAGCACAGAAAACAAACGTTGCATGCCTCATTACAACTAAAACCGATGACAAATGTAGTTTCTTTCGTTATCCGGATGTGCGAGTTAAAGGTACTACCCAACCTAAAATTATAATGTGAAGTCAAACAATGTATATTGTATGTTATTCCAATTAGTTTCTCATTTTATTTCCGAAATATTTGAATTCATCATACATCTCTGTAGTCTTTATTAGCCCATAAGGTGCAGAACAGTAGGACGTAAAACTCTATTCATTTTCATTTTATTTCATTCTCCATCTTTATTACTGATTAATTAACATTTTCTCGACAATCCCCTGATCTAGATGGATCTTTAAACCGAAGGAAGATCATAAATATAGCTCAAAACTTTAAGGTTCGTTTGGAATGATAAATCATTTCATTCTCAGAAGGCTGCGGGTGAAGACAAACGAGAAATATTTTTGTCAGGTGCGTGAAAATGCCGTAAATAAAATCTACCGCCAGCCCTACCCTTTATCCAAAATTGCACAGGATTGTATACAGATGCAGAACTGCTGTATCAGGAATTTTTCACATATTTTCATAGCATCATTATGAGATCGAGGTATTTTCACCAATTTAAATAATATTTGAAATTTGTAGAATGCATCATATGTTTTCCTGTGGTTTAACATTTAACTCCATATACAAATTCTACCAATTTACTGTGTGCAATTCTCTCACAATATTACTGAACATATATGCATTTATCTCGTCCATGTTAATTGTCATCTTTTGGCTTGGACGATGCCTGAAGGTGCCTCAATAAGATTATTATACTGCGAAAGGCCAGATCACATCAAGGACTCCACTATTTTATGCCCGAGTTTCTCGCCATTCAGTCAATTTCATTCATTTTGAAACGAGCTTACATCAACACATATGCGAAATAAAAATGGATTTGTTTATACGAGGTAAGATTAATGTGTGACTGGGTGTAAAAAAGAAAAAAAGCAGACATATTCTAGGTTCATGATTAATAAATATTAGTCTTAAACGTCAAGTGAAATTAGCTTTTTGATAAACCAAACCTGCCAAACTACTGTAAACATTGGATAAACATAATTACTGATGTAGTTACATCCGCGAGGCAACAACAGTCGTGAATGGAGCATCTCCAACAGTTGTCCAACGAAGTGCTCCCCCCCCCCCCCAAATTCTGAAGACCGACCTATTTCATTACTGCAGCTCGAGACTATACGCCATTGTCCCGTAAACATATATTACCTACCCCTTGCTTTTGGTAGAGATGCCCATTTTTCAAAAGTTCTCTGTTATGTTATGGTTCGTATCACGCCGATTCTCTGATCTCCTTACAGAATTCTATTCCCAAATCTTATGACGTTGCCACTTGCCAAAACTAAACAAATCTGGTTTTCAGACGACGATTTCCTATATATGTTTCTTTCAAGACTACTAAAATGCACTAAAATGTCTAAAATTGATGTTTCTTTCCACAAATTGGTTTATTATTCTAATTATAATAGGTAATTTATTATGACAGGCACTTCATCTTGATTGGAAATTAAGTAAACTTGGTAGTGTCTTGGCGATGTTCTCCTGGGAAACGACTGAGCATGAACATTCTTACAAGATGCAGGTTATTAGTAGCGGCTCAAGTATGATAATCTTCATCTTGTCCAAGAAGCTTACAGACAACCAGGCGGTGCTGATACTACTGGTGTAAGATGGTGGAGAGAAAGGTTTTGGGTTAGATTTCTTTTGAAGCTCAAGCACGTTTTTAACGATACTAAGAGCAGAGTGCGTAGGCCTATTCCTCTTCCTTCCAGTACAGGCGTTTGTCCGACGAATTTCAAATAGTATGGTTATTTTTCTTTAAAAAAATAATAGTCGGTGCATGATGATTAACTTTGAACAAAGCTGAGAAAGGGCATACTGTTAACCCATGATGAACCTGGGCATTGCGTGATTAGACCTGACAGAGATGTATACAAATGGACATCTTAAAAGCACGATGAAAGAAAAGGCCATCTAATTAACATGGGAAAGCTGGTAATTATTTGATTCTGTCCAGCTGTCTAGTTCGATACCAGTCGTGTTCACCAATAATTACTTATATCGTATATGACCCTTGTTATCAAGGTGGTCACGCCGTGAACTTTTCAATGTGGCCTTCTGAAGGTCGTATTTCCGTCTTGGACATTAGACTTCAATCAAGTCACGCAGTGTATTAGTCCTGGGTTTATCTTTGATTAAATATCACAGACCTTGTGGACTGGATGTTGTTTTGGTAGGCTTGTATTCAAGGTCTTTTTCAGTTCAGGTTTATTTAGATCCTGTAAATCAATGTAAGTGGCTTAACGAGACAACTGGGGGGTTGGGGCCCCTTCCCAGGGATTTTTTTTTTATCATATGCTCTCCTGCATTTTTTCGGGGAAGGAGGCTCCCTTACGAGAAAGACTCCGCGGACTTGATTCAATCCATTGGAAGTAGAGCCACTACAGTTTCGTAGAAGAGTTGCAAGTATAAAAGAGGTTGAACCTAAACTTTAAAATATCCAAGAAGTTTAGATCGACGCAAAGTAAAACGGTCATCATTTTTATACGGATCAGAGAAAAGTAAATAAAACCTAATAACGTGGGTTGGTATAATTTAACCTTTATTACGATATAAAATATAAAGTAAATATGGTTAAATAAATAGACACACCGAGACTTAAAATATCATGTTTTAACATACAGAACTCGCTATAAAATGGCGTTTGAGGTCTGAAGTGTCATCATTCATAAGAAAATTGATGAGTTCTTTTATTCAACTCGAATGGTGGACTGGTTTCAATTTACTTATAAATATAATAGTCTCTTACAGTGGCTAGTCGATTATTACAGACAGGACATCAAACTGAGTCATTGGATATGAGCAGACGACATTTCCAACGTTTGAAAAGCAGTAATGGCGGGGTACGTTTTATCTTCTTTTACAATAAGATACATCTTTGATGTTTGTTTTGGAGTAGAATAGCTCACAGCAAGGGTTCGAAAAGGGGCAATAATAACAATTACGACTTGTTTATCTCCCTCCAGAGAAGAGGAATACGTGTTGGAAAGATCTACCATGTAAACTATTTCAAAACCGTAGGTTTACGTGACCGGCATTGGCAACACAAAACGGTTAATTGTGTTTGAGGGTACATGTACCTTCTGAACTTTGGGTAGTTCTTCTCGTTCTCAGCAAGTAAAATTAGTTTATGATCGTAAATATGATTGATTCAAATATATAACTGACAAACAGCACAAGTGGTTTTTTGTAAAATTTTGTCGGTGGTTTTGAGACTCTATGTAGGACAATTTTGCCAGTTTTTTGGACAAATTTGAGGCCCTGTGAATAAACAATATCATGTAAAAATCGTGGTCCTAGCAGTCGACACCACCGCGTGGTAAATACAGTCACTGTGTACAGTGTACTCGTAGTTGGGAGTTGGTGATATTTTGATCAATAAATCTTTGTGCAAACATTGCTAATGGACTGAGGCTTGCAGTAGGATGACGTCTCGTACTACTGAAACATTCACTCGCTTCAACTTGACCACATTCTCGAAGAAGGTGAAAATATTTATTGGTTTGAATTCACAGCGTTAGGATGGTTGGATATTTTATGTGTTTGTGTGTGAATTGGAATTGATAGGCAGTTATGTCAAAGGTATGGTTATGTTTTCAGTATTTGGTCAAAGGTGGTTATGTTATGGTAAATGTTTAATGATGTATGTATTCTGGTTTTATGTCGTTTAAATGATGTGCAGATGCATTAAGAGGTGAATTGATCAACGTGCATTTATGAATGAATGAATGAATGAATGACGGGTTAAATCATGAATGAATGTATATTTGAAAAACACACTCGTATATTCTTTGAGAATATTTCTAAAAAATAACATTGCAATAATGTATTGAATAACTTACTAATTGAATTTGAATAATTAGAAATAAAAGATGAAAATATCTTGAAATTGCTCTTTGATTAAAAATGATTAAAATTGATCAACTTTTTGATACAAATATTAAATTTGAGAAAAATTTCCTTGACATTATTAGAATGTATCCACATCATATGTGCACATTTTAAATTTGTTAATTCTATGTATAAAAAATATATTGCTGTGTATACTTGTATATGGCTACTTGTATATGACTATCCAATGGGTAGATTATAAAGAATTTTAAATTTCTGTGTTTTATTTGAATTTATTAACATTGTATATATGTATCTTCCCAAAAAAAGTTCAAAGTTCAAAGATATTGTAATATATTTTAGTCTACTTTCTATCATTAGACATTTGAAAATAAAAATTGTGCTAATTTGAGAAAGGATAAAGTCAAGATATAATATGTTTATGTAAATACATTGTATATCTATATAGATAATGTAAAAATTGTGTATACACCATATTTTATCTGTTACACACTATATAAACTTATGTTTACATTTTTATTTCATTTTTTGACGAATGAATTACCTTCATTATTTTGATGATTTTTCTCAACTACAGATTTTTCTTTTAAAACAATTTGAGCAGAATTAATGCCAATGCATGTATATATGTATATATATTACATAATTATGCCTCTCATGCAGTAAAACGCTATTAATTTCACTTTTTGGAAAAAATTGACTGAAACCTTTAAGGTTGTTTATATGGGGATAAAACTTAGCAATTTGTCAAAAACTTGTCAAAATTACTTTAAATTTATTTTGTGTTGGATAATTTCTCTATTTAAAGACTTAATTTGCCACAAGTAAAAATTTCAAAAAATCCTGCCAGAATATTAAGATAAATGCGATGTTCTGTTCGAAATTAGAATTTAAAATCTCATAAGTGAGTTGTTATGCATCTTTCTGACGTTATCTCGCGATAAACGTTATCTGTTTCCTGTGATAAAAATGGCGAGTGTAGAATCCAGACGATGTCTAATCTCGATGATTTACGATCAGATAATTTTACTGCTCTTAGCTTCATTTCGGTTTCTAATGAGTCTAAAGTACCCTAATTCAATGTGACTTTCTCATCATGGTTCGTTTACAATCGAAGAAAAACTATCGGCAATATTGAGTTGAAATGTGTACGTTTCTACGACATTTCCCGATACGAAAGTAATGACTAACTTGTAAAATTTACGCTCGAAATCCTATAGTCTATGACGATCGAATGTTAGATTGAAGAAAACTTTTCGTTTTAGTGCGTGCTATTGATGCCCATGTCACTCAAATGACAATAAATGATTGTTCAGGCTAAATTACCGTTTAGGGCTGTTCACGAAAGTAACGAATCTCAGACGCAAAAGCAACAAATGCTCCAACTGCGAGATTGCTGGTATCCCGTTGGGGTGGTAGTCCCGTCATTATCATGGGCAGAGTCTCGGTAAATATTCATTGTTTTTGAATGACAGGCGGAGTGAATTGAAGAAAGCTAAGGATGGGAGAATGGAGGTGAAATCATAGCTTGAGGCAAGGCTTTATTGTTGGTTGTCTCACCATTCGCCTGGTAAGAGAATCACCGACAATAGTGATTACATAAGGCATGTTGACAGGTCAGATCGTCATAATGAGATAGCGATTGGGTGATAATTATATTTTAACAGTTTTACCTGCTTTCTAACGAGTGAATTATTGATTGAACACGAGCAGCAGGTTACCGTCAATCATTAAAATCTAGTAATATATGTACGTTTATTGAAAACCTCCTTAAAATCGTAGATACACCCTCAAATCGTTTCCTTCGCGAAAATAATGAGAATTTCCCCTGTCTCTTTTTTTTTGCCCTCATGCATCTCTACGAGCTTGTGAGCTCTCAGATATTTCAGAGTTTTTTTTAGTATTCGCTCTAAATGCACTCAATTTTTTTAAAAACAATTTGTTTTCTGCAAGTATGAACCTTTGGTCAATTAGGTCTGTCAGATGAAAATTGAATAGGTTAACCACTTTTCTGTATATAGCTGAATCACTTCTGCTCTATCATGTACCAGGGTAATTTTCTGGCCTTTCTGAACTTGACAAATTACCAAATAATATTCCTGACTGATCAAGCAAGATTTTGACTAGGTTCATAAAAAGACAGGTTGCATTTTTACGGATTTAGGACAACTCAAACTAACTTTCGAAGAAGACTCGAACCAGTTTAGGACCACTTTTTATAAGACAGGGACCGCTTTTAAAGATAACGGGGCCATTTTTTATAAGATCAATTTTCAAAAACTATTTGTGTCCATTTAATCTTGAAGATCACTCATCTTTACAAAACCTGTGATATACCCATGTTGATTTTAAACCCATTGTCAACTTAAAGGATCTAAACCTGTTTATAACAAACGTACAGGTGTCTTCATCTTTACCTTACCTAAAAATCTGAATTTAATCCGGATTAAAAATCGAGATTTAATTGACTTTCTGTTGTTCACACTATCAAGAGCATCTTCATTTTCTTGCCCTTTGTCAACAATCAGAGGGCATGTTTGAAGGAGACGTGCTTTGTGAATGGTCAGAACAGCTCAATTCATCCTTGACCAGTTCAATTCCCCATTCGTATTGGATTAGATCACTTGTAAACTGTTGATAGCTCATACAAGATATATTTTGGAAGACTTGAATTCGACAAAATCGTACTATAGTTTACATTGCTAATTTATCAGTGCTGGTGTGGAAAAGGGTTCAACACTTCTGTATTTTTGTCGTAATATGTATTAGTTGTGTTCAAGTATATGATGTTATATATTTTCATATATGGACACTGAGAAAGTTTTCTTTTTCTGAAATATTATATTGATAACATTTAATCCAAGGTTAATTACACGATCATATTTGCTTGAGTGCCGTCCGTTTAATATCTGATATTTGATCGTGTTTCTTTGGGAGGTAATTAAGGAATTATAAGGGATAAAAAGATATATATTTATTTTGATATTTATCCACTGGTGTCTAGTCGGCGAGTCGCAACATATTATCTCTGTCAGTCCTTTATAATTACTCTGTAATTCATATGATGATCAGTAAGAGAGGATTGCTTAATATCCAGTTTTAATTGCTCCGGCCGGGAGGAACATGCCCAGTAAGCAGTAAGCAATGATCGATGAAGTATGCCTTTTAGTACTTTGCTTTGCTTTAAGTCACTACGAAACTGAAGAATAAAACTTTGTGTAAGCGTTAGTTTATGTTCTAAAGCACTGTCTCAAGCGCATTCAATAATTCTCGGTAGTAGCCGTTGCAGAGTGTTAGCTAAACTTTCACGGTAGTCCATTTGTCTCAAAAGTGGCCACCTGTCGATGCACAAGCTATTACCGACATCGTATACATCAGTAGCTACAGCAAACGTTTGATGAGAATATTATAAGACGATTGGAAATGAGGATCGATTATACCACTGACTCTACTGGTTATATGATAGATCCTAATTGTTTCCACCAAATTAGTAATAATCATTTTAAAACTAGCGATATTAGTGAAGGTATCCTGAAGAGAACTAAATTTGGAATCAGAATTATTGATAGTTTCCTCAAGACATTTCCGTTAGAATAGATTAGATATGAATTTTAAATTATTTGTATGGATGGTTTCTTCCTCGTCCAGTTGATTAAACATCTGTAGGATTGCTCTGTTTTTGATGGGGGCATGATATTGGCCGATCCTGAAAATATCTTGATTTTTTCAGTTCTTTGCCTTTTCCACAAGTGCACACACATACCACATGTGTTATGAATATTTAAGATGTGTTGTTTTATATTTTCAGATATTTGCCTCAGCCCTTTTCCATGGGTGCAAAGACATCACTGCATCACTGATTACACAAAGGACATGTGTTCAGAATATATAAAATGTGTTGTTTTATATTTTCAGATATGTGGCCTAAAGATTGAAAATAGAGATAATGTGTAAACCAGAATAACCATCAGTATGAAAATGACTTGGAAAAGTGGTAGACTTCGGAGAAGATCTCCTTTAGATAATGTGTGGTATGTGGCAGGATCGTGTATCGCGTTTTTCCTTTTGGGAAACCTGGTGATGCTTCAGACTTACCATGGTCTGGTAGACAACCGAGATCAATCCTTACACGGAGATTCCTTGCAAGATCATGAGATCTCTATCAATGGGCTGTCCAATTCATTTTTTGGAAAACCTTCCTTGATGCGACAGCAGTTCGACCAATATTCTGTGTTCGAAAGTCGATTACGGAAATTAATGGAGGACACTCATGATTCAGGACAGGGTGACATGATTACGGATCATCTGAGCTCTCAAGTGGTTAGATACGACAGAGATGGGAGGCGATTGTTAAATTGTGATGATATTGATAACATTACGGATAAGGAATATATTGCGTCAGGATGGACCAAAGCCGTGTATAAAGGATTATACAAAGGGAAACCAGTCGCCATTAAAACTGTTGATATTAGAGGACAGGATGTTGGGTCCTGTGTAGAGGCAGGGGGTTCCGTTGAGGATTGTTATTGGAGAGCTGCCCAGAAAATCGTTAAAGAAATAGTCATACTGCAGGGAATTCCACATGATAATATCATTAAGGTGAGATTACGATCTTCGTTTTTTTTTGCATATTATTACTTAGTCCGAGACATCTGCCTCTATTTCAGTCTCTGATAGATATTTATATAGACAGTTATCAGTCTAAAACTTTCAAATAGCCAGTTGACAAAATTAGAATAATATCTTTTAAAAGCAAAACTTCAAAAGAGTCATGTTTTATAAATATTTCAACTATAATCTAATTTGACGACAAATGTTTTACAATATAGGTTCAAAACTTCTGAACTTTGGTAGGTGCCAATGGTCATAGCCATGAGAAATTCTGTCACCATTCACATTTTCATTTTCGGTCTCCAACTGTTGAGGGATCTTTTGACATTGAATACAAGTTTGGAAAAATTACTTATTGATTTCAATTTGCCTTTAGACATGAAATATCTTTTGGTCTAGACGTAGCTTTCCACAAAATACAAGAACAGTCAGTAGACAAGTTTACATTGTGTTATTTTCACAATCAATGACTTTGAAAAATCTCTTTTCTAAACATGTTTAAAATTGTAAGCATTCTGTGAACAAACTTTTCCTGCGTACTTCAACATTCAGGTGTGAAAGGCAAATTTCAGTGAAAAAAAATTACGTGAAATTTTTATTTGGGAGCTCAATTATACAATAGGCAACACTTGATTAAATGAATGGAGTTTTACGCTCTACATTTTTGAACATAATGAGCTAATAAATACGGACAAGGCGATTTTTTCATGTCAGCAACTTCGACATATTATATGCATGTTTTCGTGTGTACATCGACGAAATTTAAACTTTGGATACAATATGAAATTTCGGCAAGGTGAATACATACTAGAATCATGCGGGAAAAGGGATACATGATTAGATGATTTTGGAACAATTCGCTAACATTTAATATTTTAACAGTTCTGTATTCTTTTGTTGAACTGAAAGTTGTAACATAACATGAAAATCAAGTCTAATTAAATGTGTCATATTTAAATGCGATACCACCCTGATACAAGACAAACTACAGATCTAGAATTAAAGTCAATATATGGAAGAATGACATTCGTTGTCTGGTACATTACCATTGAGACATTTTATTTGCATCACTCTTGCTCCTTCTGAATATATTTATCCGATTTTCTATTAAACAAAAACGGTCTCAAATTTCGATATAACGTATGAATTGTGGAAGTAATATTGCTCGGATCAGAAAATAAGATATTATTTTGGGAAAATTTTACGTAATAGCTCGTACATATTCACTCGCTCAAATAATAAATTAAACGATTTTGCTGAAATGCTGAAATATGATCTAATACATTCTTTGCAATTCGACCTATAATACGCAAACAAATGAGTCAAACAAATGACTCAAATGACACACAGGAGCTTTAAACCAGAATACGATATCATTTAAAGAATGTTAGCTTTGGCAAGGGTGACATTTTCAATTTAGATTACTCAAATAAACTGACACCACTTCTCCGACTAGTTCACTCTTAATTTGTTTGTTTTCACTCTCACAGTTTTCATAGGCTAATGTAATGGCAATTAATGAGGAAAATTTTCAAAATGTGTGGGTTCCAAATTTCTGAACATTTTTTTAAAAAAAAAGAATAAACTCTTTTAAAAGCTTAATTCAGCTTGCTAAAACCTTGTCATTGTGATGGTAAAGTATTTTCATAAACTAAATACTTGAACTGTTTTCCATTTAATATAAGAGAAAATCTTTTAGAATCAAATTTCCTTTTAAAACAATTTACTGCAGTTCTTTTTCCTGTCGCCAAATATCGATTAATGTGCATTAATTGTAGGTCTAAATGTCGAAAGCTTGTTAAAGATTTTATAGATCCAAATTGAAACTTACTGATAACAATTTTCGGTCTAAAACTAGATCAAATTTAATGATCAAGTAATATGACGATTCTTGTAAAAAATATCAATCTTATATACCATGTTCACTTTACAGCAAAATAATAAGCGTCCTCTGCCTTTTGCCGGTAGATTTTGTTAAAATTTGACAACTCATTTGGACTGGTATGATGCAAATGTAATTAGAAAGTACACCTTAACATTTTCAATACATTCATTTAACATATTGTGCAATTCACCTTAAGGGAAGGGGTTTGAGTGTAATCTACTTAACTTAAAAAATTGTAAAGACCGGGGTGAGACAAGGGCGGGGAAGGTTCGTAGTCAAATCCACGTAAAAGCACATGTCAAAATTACTTTTTTATTTTTCGTCACTGTGTAAACATGAAACAGATTTGTTGAGGTGAAACTAGCGACACGGCCATGTTGATTTTGGATCAATTTTAATACCAGAAAATTTGTAATGAAAAGAACACACCAAATCTTCAAAATAGATGTGGAAATGTTTGAAGAGATTCGGTGTTTTCTTTTCAGAAGAATGCAAATGAATTCATCATGAATAATCTGAATAAATACATTAATTGGGATTTGAAAAATGCAAATGCGACATGGAGCACCTGTTCATAATGGCTAACGACCACACACCCAAGTTCAAATATCTTCACTTATTTACACTTTGAATATGAAAAAAAGATTTTTCATTTTCGAAGTTGACACCTTTTGTACGAATTTTTTTACTTCTTTAATAAGGTGATCATTAAACAGCATGCGTTCGGATAACATAACGCACTCTTTCATGATACGAGAATTGACAAAAATTGGGCACTGTTGCACTTTCGTTCTTTTCGTTAATTGAATACCATGCACTGTACTCTGATAATTCTGATATTCCCTGAAAATTGACAAAGATTGGTCTATTACCATCATTCCTATTTCAAAAGGTCGCCATATTATGACGTAAGGCCCAATCTGTATGGGGTCATGACCTGCTTGTTGCCATCTGTCCGCCCTGTCGTTACGTCTGGTTCACAGATGTAGAAAATGTGCACCAACTTCCTTTCTCCCAATCTTGTGTTGATTTTTGTTATCACTTCAAGATGTGACATTTCTAATAAATAAATATATGCACGTATAACATTGGTGTGAAAGGTCTTTCATTCGAAGAATAACTCAGAAACAATCCTTTTGACCTTCTTGAAACCTGCCATAATCACATTGCTCCTAGTTTGAAAAATATTAAACAATTTTTATCAAATGGAACCTTATAGCTTCCAGATGAGGTTTCTAATCTGCATTGCAGTACCATTTACTGTTTGCTATAAGCTCGATCCCCAATAATCTAAAAGTGGGTCGAGGAGCTGTAGGCTTGCAATTGTAGCTCACTGATTATTTTTTTGTTTTTTAAATGAAATCCCGATAGTCTCTATTTTACCTT
Source organism: Lottia gigantea (assembly GCF_000327385.1). Lineage (NCBI taxonomy): Eukaryota > Metazoa > Mollusca > Gastropoda > Lottiidae > Lottia > Lottia gigantea. Next base: position 1,801,967 of record NW_008709259.1, read on the forward strand.
TTTATTGGCCTTTTTTTTATCAGATAGGCCTGAAACCAAGCCAATCCTTTCAGCCTTCCGAATCCTAAAGAACAGGATTTTCGTTCTTTTCTCAAATTTCGTCTGCAGTTTTCAGCAACCATTCATGAGTGTTCCTGGAAAGGATTCCAGAACTAGTCTGGAATTGATTTTGTAAGAAGTCCATTACAATAAACGATTTATTGATGTCATCTAAACTGAAGTGTCATCATGTTTCTATAATAAACCGTTTTCTCATGTTTTTAGGTTATTGGATTCTGTGTTCCGCAGAAAGACTCTGAGAAAGATGGCGGCCGAACTGTTGTCATGGTAACGGAATTAGGAGAAACTATCGATTTAATAAAACTTCTACAAATGTCATGGGAAGAGAGATTAAGGGTAGGTTTTCAATTTTAATCACCAGTAGCTGAAAACATGAAAATGATTGAAGATTATACGTTTTCCTGAAGACATTATCAGATAGTGTTTCAAGATGGCAGCCTTGGTCGTAATGGATGACAAACTCACCCGATTTCTGGCTTTTTATAAATTCCATCATCATTGCAACAAATTATGAATGAATAAGGCTGAAATATCGTACAGAATTGATTGAATTATAAGATGCCTTAATATTATTAAGAAAATTGCTACCTTTCGGTTTAGACCCTCATCTAAATCAAGGCCTATTCTTGATCATAGAATGAAGGTACTCCGTATTTTGGTTGATGAATGTATTTGTGACATTTTGTTGAAATATCAAGAACACACCACCCATAAAGACCACTGCTGGAAATCAGCGGAACTTGAGACAAATGGAATGACTATAAAGGTCAATATTTAACCTTCAGTTTGACATTATTTTCATTACGAAAATATCTTTTCAAATGATGGATCTGAATTATCCAATCAGGTTACTGAAGCAAGAAGTTCATCTTTGGGCATTTAAAACAAAATCAAAATGCGGAATCTAATTACATCAGTTCCGTACTAGATTTAAAGAGACTTTGAAAGAAGGCTTCGCGTGGGTTTCAAAATCTGAACCGATAAAGTTTGACAAGTAAATTGCTATAGGAACATTACTATCAAGTCGATGGTTTAGAATATTGAAACCGAAAGTATTTGCATGCAATTACCGTCATATATAAGCCTTATGCAATGCAAGAAATTCTGCGAGGACTATGCCATTCATTGATTTATTCTATGCCTATATTCAATTCTGGTGAGAATTTAACGTGCTCCGAACCTAACACAACGGTATTGATTCATTGTCCCATAAAAACGATTAGACACTTTTCCACGACGATTTCTGAATGGCATTAGATATTAACCTTATTCGAAGATGTAAACGATTGATATGAAGAATAAGACTCATAGCTATAGTCTGATATACTGATATAATAACGTGATACGAGCCGAGTGCTAACTTGATTATTTCATCATAAAACTTGGTAATAACATGTCGGGGTATTACAGTCCTAATCATACAAGCTTATAATGTGTTTTTGATGAACTCTCACGACTGCTTTGATCGACTTCAGCTCGGCCACAGCTCATAAACAAGTTCAGCCATTTACTTCATGACAATAGATAGTACATAAAACTGTAGGATGATTTGAACTAGGATCGGATTTTACGACGCAAACAATTATTGATCGTCTTCAATTAGATTTTTCTCTCTTCAAATTCTCCATTTCTCACCCAGTCGTCAGGTTTAGTATATCAGTTAAAAATCTGTTAAACTAAGCGTAAAATTTGTGGTAATGAGCCATGCGTCATGGACCGTTCATTTTCCCATTAATATTTGCCGCTATTCAAAGTTTATTGTCGGTTTTATGGCGGAGATAAAATCACCCATTGAAAGATTTGAAGAAGGTTGCAAGTAACTGACATTAAAGGGAGGGTTTGAACAAACAATTTTGACCTTCCCCGACATAAATTTCTACTTGCGCGAATGAATAGAAAAGACTGAAAAGCTTCTTCAAACATCTGTGAAAATTTGAACATGTATATTTATGCTGACTGAGTATACAAATGAACGAAATCGTCTGGTTCAAAGATAATCCGAGATGTTCTAAATCAGAAAGATTTTGTATTTCTGTATTCCCTAAGCGATCATCCGGAAGTTGTTAGTTTCTTTCAAACATTTCGAACACGACTTATTCAAATTTCCATTGCTTCAAAATCAAGAGCAAATTTATATCGAAAATTTTCAAGGATTGCCTTTTAACAGTTTCTGTATACTTTTTAAACAGAGCACTGTTATTGAATGGGAGGACGTCTGCTCCGGGATGGGCGGATTGGAGCCACTCAGTGACATCAAAACCGTTCAGGATAATTGGTTTGATCCTGTAGCGGCTTTCGGATTATGAGCTGAAATGATCGTGGAAATATAGGTTCTCGTCTGGCGTTCATAATTGGTGAACTGGCAAGCACACGTGAAGTTGATTTATGGCGATAGATATTTGGTTTACGTCAAGATGATTGGCACCTGTCAAAATCTCGAGCTAGTTAGCAATGGCTTCGATTTCGTACATTATACTATTTCCACAATATGAAACGAAGCTTTCAGCACCGTGATTTACCAGATATTTATTTTGACTTTTCCTTGATTCAATTTTCATTAATTATGAAATGGGATATCAATGTTATGTCAGAAGGTCTGGAAAAAGAAGATTGGCATCACGTACGTGAAACACATTTTGTACTTTTTTTTACCAGCAGTGCACTTGACCTAAAAGATATCAATGGTGTACGTTGGTTCCTTCGGTTCTAGCAGGAACACTCAAGACAGTGGAATAGTCAACAGTGTGATCCATCTGAAACCGCTATTTATTTGTGTGATCCAAAATCTATGCGCACCATCTTTTAGCAATCAACATTATGTCATTCATTTTTATTAAATTAGGACAACATTTTTATTATTTCTCACTAAAACATAGATTTCAATTTTCCATGAAATCGTGAACCATAAGATACATGCAGACGACAAGATTTTCTTCATACTTTAAGATTTAGTAACTATAGTAACATCATATTGAAATCAATAAAATGACAAATATTGTCCACGATAAGAAAATAATGATGGATGTCAACATGAGTAAACTATTTGTTAAGTTTCACCATTCTTAAAGATTTCTTGGATTTATCGATCTTATCCTCTTATTAAAACAAAATATATACATGTAGACAAAATAAGACAGGAACTTCCCCTAAAATGGCATTGGGTATTGATCAGGAAACGGACAATGTAGATCAAAATCCTTCAGCTGGAACTTGAACTCTATAAAGCAGCTGATACTGACAAAGTCGGGGGAATGATGGATTCCGTGCGAGTTCGTTTGGTCAGTGAAGCATTCTGACGGACGTGATTCAATACTATAGATCACTACGCTACTTCACAGTCTCTTCGTGTCATCTTTAGTGCCTACAGTTCAGTTAACCTGTGAAGTCGTGGGAAGGATGGATTCTGTGCAAGTTCGTTTGGTCAGTGAAGCATTCTGACATACGTGATCCCTTAGGCTACTGCACAGTTTCTATGTGCCATCTTTTGTGCCTTCAATAATCTGAGCTAGGCAAAATATATTAAACAATACTTATACTTAAGAGCCTATAAACTTCAAATTATCTTTCCAATTTTTGCGCAAACGGAGTTTTTATCAACTCCAGCATTCATCTTGAAAGGCGTCTATTCGGTATTTTTAACATATTCATAGTAACGCCTTCTAAATGTAAAAACTGGCCATGTTTTAAAAGATATTTATTTCCATTGTTATGCAGCTGCTCAATTCATTGTTCGCCTCCATTTTCTTGTCATCTTGAATTACGAATTTAACAAAGACAAAATGTATTATATTACTGTTATTAATACCACTTGGCATATCCTTAATTCAATAAGAACAATTTTCGGCTTTAGTTTGTGTCAGAGTGTCTCTGGATGATTTATCCATATCTCAATGGATCTGAGTCATTCTATGAAGTTTGTAACGTGCCAAGAATGTTGATTTATCTTTATGGTATGGGTTATACAGGTCGAATTATTACGAATTCGTTTAAGGACAGGCATAGAAAAAAAACTCTTTCGTTTGAACGAAGACAAACTTAGATCAACACAAACAGGTTCCGTGAAAGTTCCCCTAGCACTCTGCATTGCGTCTGCAACAGATTCAACTTTACGGAACCTCACGAGAATAGCTAAATGATATAAACATTCATGAATCCAAAGCATTGATGACTTTGACTTCAGAGATTTCGCTAGCGTTGCAAGTTTTGAGCTCTTCATATGAACAAACGAACGTTAGTAACGTGTATGGAAGCATATCACCTCAAACTTGCGACCCATGAGACACTCAGCCCATAATGGAAAAGTTATGCCTGATTATTGCCAAAGCTTAAATTTTGGAAATTTATTTGGTAAAATAGTGAGTCACATCCATGGATCATGTTTTCGATTATTTCTAAACGTATATAACAATTCAGATGATAATGTTTTTATTCTAAAAAATTTGCTTCAGTGGGTACCTTTAAACAATTCGAGTTATTTTCCACGAGAGGATTTACAACTCATATCACCCGAATGAAAATTCTCGTAATCTCAATTAGTGTCATATTTTTTCGATAGTCAACATGCCAATATTGTACTTAATAAATTTCATAATAATACCTTTTCATATCGATCGCGCATGTCAAATCCTAAACAATCTTAAAATCTAAATAAAAAACGAAATGAAAAAATTACTAAGATATGATTCAGTTTCATTATGCGTATAAAAGATTAGATAAAAATTACCCAAACGGAATAAAGTTTGAATAGAATTAAATTAATTGAATCACGAAATGGTCTATTAGTGATGTCTGTAAAATCTCTAATGCATGCTTCACGCTTGTCAAAAAACATAATGTTAATCTAAAAATTGTATAAAGTTTTTATTCATTTGCCATATTCATTTATTGAAGAATGAAAAATCTAATTTTTAATGATAACGCCTTATTGCAATACGTTGTATGGTCTTCATTAGAATAAGGAAGTTGCTTGTTCTGAGAGCAGTACAAAAGTCATGCCTAAATGGGCTGTTAGTGATGAAGGTGTTGGGAAAATTTGCTTTTTAAACAGTAGGCACAGATGTTACAAGTGGTGCTATAAAAGCCCCCCCCCCCCCCCCCTTTGT